>NW_027614191.1:0-29055 GCF_965212315.1 Lampetra planeri
TCACCCCCTCACTCACTCACCCCTCACTCACTCACCCCTCACTCACTCACTCACCCCTCAGTCACCCTTCACTCGCTCACCCCTCACTCACCCCCTCACTCACCCCCCTCACTCACCCCCTCACTCACCCCTCACTCACTCTCCCCTCACTCACCCCTCACTCACCCCTCACCCACCCCTCCCTCTCCCCTCACCCACCCCTCACTCACCCCTCACTCACCCTCTCACTCACCCCCTCACTCACTCACCCCTCACTCACTCACCCCTCACTCACCCCTCACTCACCCCCCTCCCTCACCCTCTCACTCACCCCTCACTCACCCTCTCACTCACCCCTCACTTACTCACCCCTCACCCTCTCCCTGACCCCCTCCCTCACCCCCTCACTCACTCACCCCTCACTCACTCACCCCTCACTCACTCACTCACCCCTCAGTCACCCTTCACTCGCTCACCCCTCACTCACCCCCTCACTCACCCCCCTCACTCACCCCCTCACTCACCCCTCACTCACTCACTCACCCCTCACTCACTCACCCCCCTCACTCACCCCCTCACTCACTCACTCACTCACCCCTCACTACTCACTCACCCCTCGCTCACTCACCCCTCACTCACCCCTCCCTCACTGACGGCGCCCTCTGGTGGAGGAGGCCTGTGGTGGAGGAGGTCTCTAGCGCCCTCTGGTGGAGGAGGCCTCTAGCGCCCTCTGGTGGAGGAGGCCTGTGGTGGAGGAGGCTTGTAGCGCCCTCTGGTGGAGGAGGCCTGTGGTGGAGGAGGTCTCTAGCGCCTTCTGGTGGAGGAGCTCTCTGGTGGAGGTCTCTAGCGCCCTCTGGTGGAGGAGGCCTGTGGTGGAGGAGGTCTCTAGCGCCCTCTGGTGGAGGAGCTCTCTGGTGGAGGTCTCTAGTGCCCTCTGGTGGAGGAGGCCTGTGGTGGAGGAGGTCTCTAGCGCCTTCTGATGGAGGAGCTCTCTGGTGGAGGTCTCTAGCGCCCTCTGGTGGAGCTCTCTGGTGGAGGTCTCTAGTGCCCGCTGGTGGAGGAGGCCTGTGGTGGAGGAGGTCTCTAGCGCCCTCTGGTGGAGGAGCTCTCTGGTGGAGGTCTCTAGCGTCCTCTGGTGGAGGAGCTCTCTGGTGGAGGAGGTCTCTAGCGCCCTCTGGTGGAGGAGGCCTGTGGTGGAGGTCTCTAGCGCCCTCTGGTGGAGGAGGCCTGTGGTGGAGGTCTCTAGCGCCCTCTGGTGGAGGAGACCTGTGGTGGAGGAGGTCTCTATCGCCCTCTGGTGGAGGAGCTCTCTGGTGGAGGTCTCTAGCGCCCTCTGGTGGAGGAGACCTGTGGTGGAGGAGGTTTCTAGCGCCCTCTGGTGGAGGAGGCCTGTGGTGGAGGAGGTCTCTATCGCCCTCTGGTGGAGGAGCTCTCTGGTGGAGGTCTCTAGCGCCCTCTGGTGGAGGAGGCCTGTGGTGGAGGAGGTCTCTAGCGCCCTCTGGTGGAGGAGCTCTCTGGTGGAGGTCTCTAGCGCCCTCTGGTGGAGGAGGCCTGTGGTGGAGGAGGTCTCCAGCGCCCTCTGGTGGAGGAGGCCTGTGGTGAAGGAGGTCTCTAGCGCCCTCTGGTGGAGGAGCCCTGTGGTGGAGGAGGTCTCTATCGCCCTCTGGTGGAGGAGCTCTCTGGTGGAGGTCTCTAGCGCCCTCTGGTGGAGGAGGCCTGTGGTGGAGGAGGTCTCCAGCGCCCTCTGGTGGAGGAGGCCTGTGGTGAAGGAGGTCTCTAGCGCCCTCTGGTGGAGGAGCTCTCTGGTGGAGGGGAGCGGTGTGCTCGCTTCGCACTGTACACGAGGTAGCCCCGCACTGTACACGGGGCCTGAGGCCGCAGTGAAGGTGACGTTGAGGTGAGTGGTGGTGGTGAGTTGGTGGTGATGGTGAGTTGGTGGTGGTGAGTGGTGGTGAGTTGTGGTGAGTTGTGGTGAGTGGTGGTGAGTGGTGGTGGTGAGTTGGTGGTGGTGGTGAGTTGGTGGTGGTGGTGAGTTGGTGGTGGTGAGTTGGTGGTGGTGGTGAGTTGGTGGTGGTGAGTTGTGGTGAGTGAGTGAGTGGTGGTGAGTGGGTGGTCGGTGAGTGTGGTGGTGAGTGGTGGTGGTGAGTGGTGAGTGAGTGGTGGTGAGTGAGTGAGTGGTGAGTTGTGGTGAGTGGTGGTGAGTGGTGAGTGGGTGGTCGGTGAGTGTGGTGGTGAGTGGTGGTGGTGAGTGGTGAGTGAGTGGTGGTGAGTGAGTGAGTGTGAGTGGTGGTGAGTGGTGGTGAGTGGTGAGTGGGTGGTCGGTGAGTGTGGTGGTGAGTGGTGGTGGTGAGTGGTGAGTGAGTGGTGGTGAGTGAGTGAGTGGTGGTGGTGGTGAGTGTGAGTGGTGAGTGAGTGGTGGGTGAGCGATGGAAGAGGTTGGTGAGTGAGTGGTGAGTGAGTGGTGAGTGAGTTGTGGTGAGTGAGTGGTGAGTGAGTTGTGGTGAGTGGTGGTGGAGGTGAGTGAGCGGTGGTGGTGAGTGTGGTGAGTGGTGGTGAGTGTGTGTGTCAGTGTGTGTGTCTGTGTGTGTCTCTGTGTGTGTCTGTGTGTGTATTTGTGTGTGTGTCTGTGTGTGTGTCTCTGTGTGTGTCTGTGTGTATCTCTGTGTGTCTCTGTGTGTGTGTCTGTGTGTGTCTGTGTGTCTGTGTATGTATGTGTCTCTGTGTGTGTCTGTGTGTCTCTGTGTGTGTGTGTACGTGTGTCTGTGTGTCTCTGTGTGTGTGTCCGTGTGTCTCTCTGTGTCTCTGTGTGTCCGTGTGTCTCTGTGTGTGTGTCTCTGTGTGTGTCTCTGTGTGTCTGTGTGTGTGTGTATGTGTGTGTGTCTGTGTATGTGTGAGTGTGTCTGTGTGTCTCTGTGTGTGTGTCCGTGTGTGTGTCTATGTGTGTCTCTGTGTGTCTGTGTGTGTGTCTCTGTGTGTGTGCCCGTGTGTGTGTATGTGTGTGTCTGTGTGTGTCTGTGTGTGTCTGTGTGTGTCTGTGTATGTATGTGTCTCTGTGTGTGTCTGTGTGTCTGTGTGTGTGTACGTGTGTCTGTGTGTCTCTGTGTGTGTCCGTGTGTCTCTCTGTGTCTCTGTGTGTCCGTGTGTCTCTGTGTGTGTCTCTGTGTGTGTCTCTGTGTGTGTCTCTGTGTGTGTCTCTGTGTGTCTGTGTGTGTCTGTGTATGTGTGTGTGTCTGTGTATGTGTGAGTGTGTACGTGTGAGTGTGTACGTGTGAGTGTGTACGTGTGAGTGTGTACGTGTGAGTGTGTACGTGTGAGTGTGTGTAAATGTGTGTGTGTAAATGTGTGTGTGTGCAAATGTGTGTGTGTGTATGTGTGTGTATGTGTGAGTGTATGTGTGAGTGTGTGTATGTGTGAGTAAGTGAGTGTGTGTATGTGTGAGTGTGTGTATGTGTAAGTAAGTGAGTGTGTGTATGTGTGAGTGTGTGTATGTGTATATGTGAACGTGTGTGTGTATGCTAGTGTGTAAGTGTGTGTATGTGAGTGTGTGTATGTATGTATGTGTGAGTGTGTGTATGTGTTTGAGTGTGTGTATGCTAGTGTGTAAGTGTGTGTATGTGAGTGTGTGTATGTATGTATGTGTGAGTGTGTGTGTATGTGTATGTGAGTGAGTGTGTGTATGTGTGTAAGTGTGTGTATGTGTGAATGTGTGAGTGAGTGTATGTGTGTATGTGTGTGTATGTATATGTGTAAGTGAGTGTGTGAGTGTGTGTGTATGTGAGTGAGTGTGTGTGTAAGTGAGTGTGTAAGTGTGTGTATGTGTGAATGTGTGAGTGTGTGTGTGAGTGATGGTGTGTATGTGTAAGTAAGTGAGTGTGTGTATGTGTGTAAGTGTGTGTATGTGAGTGAGTGTGTGTATGCGAGTGTGTAAGTGTGTGTATGTGTGAATGTGTGAGTGAGTGTATGTGTGTATGTGTGTGTATGTATATGTGTAAGTGAGTGTGTGAGTGTGTGTGTGGTAAGTGTGTGTATGTGTGAATGTGTGAATGTGTGAGTGAGTGTGTGAGTGAGTGTGTGTGTGTGAGTGATGGTCTGTATGTGTAAGTGAGTGTGTGAGTGTGTGTGTATGTGAGTGAGTGTGTGTAAGTGAGTGTGTAAGTGTGTGTATGTGTGAATGTGTGAGTGTGTGTGTGTGAGTGATGGTGTGTATGTGTAAGTGTGTGTGAGTAAGTGAGTGTGTGAGTGTGTGTGTATGTGAGTAAGTGAGTGTGTAAGTGTGTGTATGTGTGAATGTGTGAATGTGTGAGTGAGTGTGTGAGTGAGTGTGTGTGTAAGTGTAAGTGAGTGAGTGTATGTGTAAGTGTGTATGTGTGTATGTGTGTGTATGTATATGTGTAAGTGAGTGTGTGAGTGTGTGTGTATGTGAGTGAGTGTGTGTGTAAGTGTGTGTATGTGTGTGTATGTGTGAATGTGTGAGTGAGTGTGTGAGTGAGTGTGTGTGTAAGTGTAAGTGAGTGAGTGTGTGTGTAAGTGTGTATGTGTGTATGTGTGTGTATGTATATGTGTAAGTGAGTGTGTGAGTGTGTGTGTATGTGAGTGAGTGTGTGTGTAAGTGAGTGTGTAAGTGTGTGTATGTGTAAGTGTGTGTGAGTAAGTGAGTGTGTAAGTGTGTGTGTATGTATGAGTAAGTGAGTGTGTGTGTGTGTATGTATATGAGTAAGTGAGTGTGTAAGTGTGTATATGAGTAAGTGAGTGTGTAAGTGTGTGTGTGTATGTGTGAGTAAGTGAGTGTGTGTGTGTGAGTGATGGTGTGTATGTGTAAGTGTGTATGTGTGTGTATGTGTGAATGTGTGAATGTGTGAGTGAGTGTGTGAGTGTGTGTGTATGTGAATGTGTGAATGTGTGAGTGAGTGTGTGAGTGTGTGTGTATGTGTAAGTGTGTATGTGTGAGTGAGTGTGTGAGTGAGTGTGTGTGTGAGTGTAAGTGAGTGTGTGTATGTGTAAGTGTGTGTGTGTGTGATGTACTGTCTGTGTAGGATCTCTTCCCACTGAAATTCCCCCATAGCTTCGTCGCCCGGCCCACAACCACCACCACCACCTCCTCACCACCACCACCTCACCACCACCACCACCACCTCACCACCACCACCACCACCACCTCACCACCACCTCACCACCACCACCACCACCACCTCCTCACCACCACCACCACCACCTCACCACCACCTCCTCACCACCTCCTCACCACCACCACCACCACCTCCTCACCACCACCACCACCACCACCTCACCACCACCACCACCACCTCACCACCACCTCCTCACCACCACCTCACCACCACCACCTCACCACCTCCTCACCAACACCACCTCACCACCACCACCTCCTCACCACCACCACCACCTCACAACCACCTCCTCACCACCTCCTCACCACCACCACCACCACCACCTCCTCACCACCACCACCACCACCACCTCACCACCACCACCACCTCACCACCACCTGCTCACCACCTCCTCACCACCACCACCACCACCACCTCCTCACCACCACCACCACCACCACCTCCTCACCACCACCACCTCCTCACCACCTCCTCACCACCACCACCTCACCACCACCTCACCACCTCCTCACCACCTCCTCACCACCTCCTCACCACCACCACCTCACCACCACCACCTCCTCACCACCTCCTCACCACCACCACCTCACCACCACCACCACCTCACCACCACCTCACCACCTCCTCACCACCTCCTCACCTCCGCCGCCTGCTCTACGATGCACTCGGACCTGTCTCCTCACCTCCACACGGACACCTGCAACGCCATCATAGCGCAGCTCAAGGCCTGCCATCAGCAGGTGACACGCAACATCCATCTCGCTTGTCTCTCTCTACACTACACTATACACTACTATACACTACACTATACACTACACTATACACTACACTATACACTACACTATACACTACTCTATACACTACACTATACACTACACTATACACTACACTATACACTACACTATACACTACTACTATACACTATACACTACACTATACACTACACTATACACTACACTATACACTACACTATACACTACTCTATACACTACACTATACACTACACTATACACTACACTATACACTATACACTACACTATACACTACACTATACACTACACTTCTATACACTATACACTACTATACACTACACTACTATACACTACACTATACACTACACTATACACTACACACTACACTATACACTACACTATACACTACACTATACACTACACTATACACTACACTTCTATACACTATACACTACTATACACTATACACTACACTATACACTACACTACTATACACTACACTATACACTACTATACACTATACACTACACTATACACTACACTATACACTACTATACACTACACACTACACTATACACTACACTATACACTACTATACACTACACTATACACTACACTACTATACACTACACTACACACTACAATACTATACACTACTATACACTACTATACACTACACTACTATACACTACACTATACACTACACTACTATACACGACTATACACTACACTATATACTACACTATACACTACACTACACACTACACTACACACTACACTACTATACACTACACTATACACTACACTACTATACACTACACTATACACTACACTACTATACACTACTATACACTACACTATATACTACACTATACACTACACTACACACTACACTACACACTACACTACTATACACTACACTATACACTACTACACACTACACTACACACTATACACTACACTACTATACACTACACTACTATACACTACACTATATACTACACTATACACTACACTATACACTACTACACACTACACTACACACTATACACTACACTACTATACACTACACTACTACACACTACACTATACACTACACTACTATACACTACACAATACACTACTATACACTATACACTACACTACACTATACACTACACTACTATACTATGGTATTGGTGGGTGGTGTGGGTGGGGTGGGTGGGTGGTGTGTGTGGGGTGGTGTGGGTGATGTGTGGTGTGTGTGTGGTGTGTGTGGTGTGTGTGGTGTGTGTGGTGTGTGTGGTGTGTGTGGTGTGTGTGTGGTGTGTGGTGTGTGTGGTGTGTGTGTGGTGTGTGTGTGGTGTGTGTGTGTGGTGTGTGTGGTGTGTGTGTGGTGTGTGTGTGGTGTGTGTGGTGTGTGTGGTGTGTGTGGTGTGTGTGTGTGGTGTGTGTGGTGTGTGTGTGTGGTGTGTGTGGTGTGTGTGTGTGGTGTGTGTGGTGTGTGTGTGTGGTGTGTGTGTGGTGTGTGTGGTGTGTGTGTGGTGTGTGTGGTGTATGTGTGGTGTATGTGTGTGGTGTGTGTGTGGTGTGTATGTGTGTGGTGTGTGGTGTGGTGTGTGTGTGGTGTGTATGTGTGTGGTGTGTGGTGTGTGTGTGGTGTGTGTGGTGTGGTGTGTGTGTGGTGTGTGTGGTGTGTGTGTGGTGTGTGTGGTGTGTGTGTGGTGTGTGTGTGTGGTGTGTGTGGTGTGTGTGTGTGTGGTGTGTGTGTGGTGTGTGTGTGTGGTGTGTGTGGTGTGTGTGTGTGTGGTGTGTGTGGTGTGTGTGTGTGTGGTGTGTGTGGTGTGTGTGTGTGTGGTGTGTGTGTGTGGTGTGTGTGTGTGTGGTGTGTGTGTGTGGTGTGTGTGTGGTGTGTGTGGTGTGTGTGTGGTGTGTGTGTGTGTGGTGTGTGTGGTGTGTGTGTGGTGTGTGTGTGGTGTGTGTGTGTGTGGTGTGTGTGTGGTGTGTGTGGTGTGTGTGTGGTGTGTGTGGTGTGTGTGTGGTGTGTGTGTGTGGTGTGTGTGGTGTGTGTGTGTGTGGTGTGTGTGTGGTGTGTGTGTGTGTGGTGTGTGTGTGTGTGGTGTGTGTGGTGTGTGTGGGGTGGGACTGACCTTGTGCCCTGCGTCTCTTTGCCCAGTACCCGTGGCTCAAGTTCACTGGCCAGTGCAACGCCATCGACCGGGAGATGCGCGTCTGCCTCAAGGGGGAGGTGAGGACGCTCGGCCGCACGCTCGCTCGCTCGCTCACTCACTCACCCACTCGCTCGCTCACTCGCTCACTCGCTCACTCGCTCGCTCACTCACCCACTCGTTTACCCGCTCGCTCGCCAACTCGCTCACCCACTCGCTCACTCATCCACTCGCTCACTCATCCACTCGCTCGCTCGCTCATCCACCCACTCGCTCGCTCATCCACCCACTCGCTCGCTCATCCACCCACTCGCTCGCTCATCCACCCACTCGCTCACTCGCTCACTCATTCACCCACTCGCTCACTCATCCACCCACTCGCTCGCTCGCTCACTCACCCACTCGTTCACTCACTCGTTCGCTCACTCATTCACCCACTCGCTCACTCATCCACCCACTCGCTCGCTCGCTCACTCAGCCACTCGTTCACCCACTCGTTCGCTCACTCATTCACCCACTCGCTCGCTCATCCACCCACTCGCTCGCTCATCCACCCACTCGCTCACTCGCTCACTCATTCCCCCACTCGTTCACCCACTCACTCGCTCACTCATTCACCCACTCGCTCACTCATCCACCCACTCGCTCGCTCGCTCACTCAGCCACTCGTTCACCCACTCGTTCGCTCACTCATTCACCCACTCGCTCACCCACCCACTCACTCGCTCGCTCATCCACCCACTCGCTCACTCGCTCACTCATTCCCCCACTCGTTCACCCACCCACTCACTCGCTCACTCATTCACCCACTTGCTCACTCATCCACCCACTCGCTCGCTCATCCACCCACTCGCTCACTCGCTCACTCATTCCCCCACTCGTTCACCCACCCACTCACTCGCTCACTCATCCACCCACTCGCTCACTCGCTCACTCATTCCCCCACTCGTTCACCCACCCACTCACTCGCTCGCTCATCCACCCACTCGCTCACTCGCTCACTCATTCCCCCACTCGTTCACCCACCCACTCACTCGCTCACTCATTTACCCACTCGCTCACTCATCCACCCACTCGCTCGCTCATCCACCCACTCGCTCACTCGCTCACTCATTCCCCCACTCGTTCACCCACCCACTCACTCGCTCACTCATCCACTCACTCGCTCGCTCATCCACCCACTCGCTCACTCGCTCACTCATTCCCCCACTCGTTCACCCACCCACTCACTCGCTCACTCATTCACCCACTCGCTCGCTCATCCACCCACTCGCTCACTCGCTCACTCATTCCCCAACTCATCTTCTTGGTTCTTTCGGTAAAGTCACGTAGATGGGAAGTTCGCCCACTCGCTCGCTCGCCAACTCTCCCGCTCGCTCGCCAACTCTCCCGCTCGCTCGCTCACTCTCCCGCTCGCTCGCTCACCCACTTGTGGTGTGGTGTGTGTATGTGTAATGTGTGGTGTGTGTGTAATGTGTAGTGTAATGTGTAGTGTGTATGTGTAGTGTGTAATGTGTGGTGTGTGTGGTGTGTGTGTAATGTGTATGTGTAGTATGTAATGTGTGGTGTGTGTAGTGTGTAATGTAATGTGTGTAGTGTAGTGTGTGTGTAATGTGTGGTGTGTGTGTAATGTGTGTAATGTGTGGTGTGTGTAGTGTAGTGTGTGTGTAATGTGTGGTGTGTGTGTAATGTGTGTAATGTGTGGTGTGTGTAGTGTAGTGTGTGTGTAATGTGTGTAATGTGTGTAGTGTGGTGTGTGTGTAGTGTAGTGTGGTGTGTGTAGTGTGTGTAATGTGTGTAGTGTGTGTAGTGTAGTGTGTGTGTAATGTGTGTAATGTGTGTAGTGTAGTGTGTGTGTAATGTGTGTAATGTGTGTAGTGTGGTGTGTGTGTAATGTGTGTAATGTGTGTAGTGTAGTGTGTGTGTAATGTGTGTAATGTGTGTAGTGTAGTGTGTGTGTAATGTGTGTAATGTGTGTAGTGTGGTGTGTGTAGTGTGTGTAATGTGTGTAATGTGTGTAGTGTAGTGTGTGTGTAATGTGTGTAATGTGTGTAGTGTGGTGTGTGTAGTGTAGTGTGTGTGTAATGTGTGTAGTGTAGTGTGTGTGTAATGTGTGTAATGTGTGTAGTGTGTGTAGTGTGTGTGTAATGTGTGTAATGTGTGTAGTGTGGTGTGTGTAGTGTAGTGTGTGTGTAATGTGTGTAGTGTAGTGTGTGTGTAATGTGTGTAATGTGTGTAGTGTGTGTAGTGTGGTGTGTGTAGTGTAGTGTGTGTGTAATGTGTGTAGTGTAGTGTGTGTGTAATGTGTGTAATGTGTGTAGTGTGTGTAGTGTGTGTGTAATGTGTGTAATGTGTGTAGTGTGTAATGTGTGTAATGTGTGTAGTGTGTGTAATGTGTGTAGTGTGGTGTGTGTGTAATGTGTGTAATGTGTGTAATGTGTGTAGTGTGTAATGTGTGTAATGTGTGTAGTGTGGTGTGTGTAGTGTAGTGTGTGTGTAATGTGTGTAGTGTAGTGTGTGTGTAATGTGTGTGTGGTGTGTGGTGTGTGTGTAATGTGTGTAATGTGTGTAATGTGTGTAGTGTGTGTAGTGTAATGTGTGTAGTGTAGTGTGTGTGTAATGTGTGTAGTGTAGTGTGTGTGTAATGTGTGTGTGGTGTGTGGTGTGTGTAGTGTGTGTGTAATGTGTGTGTGTAATGTGTGTAATGTGTGTAATGTGTGTAATGTGTGTGTGTAATGTGTGTAGTGTAGTGTGTGTGTAATGTGTGTAGTGTAGTGTGTGTGTAATGTGTGTGTGGTGTGTGGTGTGTGTGTAATGTGTGTAATGTGTGTAGTGTGTGTAGTGTAATGTGTGTGTAATGTGTAATGTGTGTAATGTGTGTAATGTGTGTAGTGTGTGTAGTGTGTGTAGTGTAATGTGTGTAGTGTAGTGTGTGTGTAGTGTGTAATGTGTGTAATGTGTGTAATGTGTGTAATGTGTGTAATGTGTGTAGTGTGTGTAGTGTGTGTAGTGTAATGTGTGTAATGTGTGTAGTGTGTGTAGTGTAATGTGTGTAGTGTAGTGTGTGTGTAATGTGTAATGTGTGTAATGTGTGTAATGTGTGTAATGTGTGTAGTGTGTAATGTGTGTAATGTGTGTAGTGTAGTGTGTGTAGTGTAGTGTGTGTGTAATGTGTAATGTGTGTAATGTGTGTAATGTGTGTAATGTAGTGTGTGTGTGGTGTGTGGTGTGTGTGTAATGTGTGTAGTGTGGTGTGTGTAGTGTAGTGTGTGTGTAATGTGTGTAATGTGTGTGGTGTGTGTGTAATGTGTGTGGTGTGTAGTGTGGTGTGTGTAATGTGTAATGTGTGGTGTGTGGTGTGTGGTGTGTGGTGTGGTGTGTAGTGTGTGGTGTGTGGTGTGGTGTGTGTGGTGTGTAGTGTGGTGTGTGTGTAATGTGTAATGTGTGGTGTGTGGTGTGGTGTGTAGTGTGTGGTGTGTGGTGTGGTGTGTGTGGTGTGTAGTGTGTGGTGTGGTGTGTGTGGTGTGTGTGTAATGTGTAATGTGTGGTGTGTGGTGTGGTGTGTGTGGTGTGTGTGTAATGTGTGGTGTGTGGTGTGGTGTGTGTGGTGTGTGTGTAATGTGTGGTGTGTGGTGTGTGGTGTGGTGTGTGTGGTGTGTGTGTAATGTGTAATGTGTGGTGTGGTGTGTGTGGTGTGTGTGTAATGTGTGGTGTGTGGTGTGATCCCCAGTACGAAGCGAATCGCTGGAAGAACCGTCAGCACGCCCAGGAGCGGCAGCGCCGGCAGGCGTCCAGACCGTGATGGTGTCCGCCATCCCTGTGGGTCTGTCTGAGTAGAAGCCTCGGTCCCTCTCATCTCACTCTCTCTCTCATCTCTCACATCTCTCACATCTCCCCCTCTCTCCTCTCCACCCCTCTCTCCTCTCCACCCCTCTCTCCTCTCCACCCCTCTCTCCTCTCCACCCCTCTCTCACATCTCCCCCTCTCTCCTCTCCACCCCTCTCTCCTCTCCACCCCTCTCTCCTCTCCACCCCTCTCCTGTCTCCCCTCTCTCTCGCGCGACGACGGACGTACGGATGGAAGCGAATAAAATCCGTTGCACCCGAACGAGCCCCCGGAGAAGCCGCTCAGCTGACGTCCGTCGGTGCGGCTCGCCCCCCTGCCCCCGCGCACACACGTGGTGACGCACACACGTGGTGACGCACACACACACGTGGTGACGCACACGCGGTGACACACGCGGTGACACACACACACACACGCAGTGACACACTCGGTGACACACACGCGGTGACACACGCGGTGACACACACACACACACGCAGTGACACACGCGGTGACATACACACACACACACGCAGTGACGCACTCGGTGACACACACGCGGTGACACACGCGGTGACACACACGCAGTGACACACACACGCGGTGACGCACACACGCACACGGTGACGCACACACACACACGGTGACACACACACACACGTGCGCCGTGACCCACAACCCCTCCGCTCCGCTACGTCCTCGGTCGACACCCCTTGCCGGGCTGGGCGGCAAACCTCCGCTCAGTCGCCGTTCTTCTCGCCGGGCTAAACAGTCATGAGCGCCGGCACCACCGCCGTCTCCGTCAGCGGCGGCAGCAGCGCCCGCCGCCGCCGCCGCTCCATCTCGTTGGACGTGAAGCTGGAGGTGCTCCGTCGCTACGAGCGTGGCGAGCGCGCCGCCGACATCCGCCGGGCCCTTGGCCTCACCGGCTCCACGCTGAGCACCATCCGCGCCAACGGCGAGCGCATCCGCGCCAGCTGCCGCAGCGTGGACCCCTCGAGCGCCGCACGCACGAGCCGCACGCGCGCCGCCGCCATGGAGACGATGGAGCGCCTGCTGCGGGCGTGGATCGACGGCGAGCGCCGCCGAGGGGTGGGCCTCAGCCTGCTGGCCGTCCAGGACAAGGCGCGGGGGCTGTACGCGGAGGTGCGGGGCCCGGAGGGGGGCGACGGTGGCGGCAAGGCCTTCGCCGCGAGCCACGGGTGGTTCGAACGCTTCAAGCGACGCAGCAGCCTCGGCAGCATCGGGGCGGCGGCCGCCGACGACGCCGGCGCCGACGCCGGCCCGCCGCAAGACGCGGCGGCCTCCGCCGAACGCTTTGCCCGGCTCTTCGCCGAGACGGTGGAGGCGGGCGGCTACTCGCCCAAGCAGGTGCTCAACGTGGACGAGACCAGCCTGCTGTGGAGGCGGGCGGGGGCGGGGGCGGGGGCTGCCCGCGGGGCGTCCCGCGGGTCGGCCGCCCCTCCCCCCAGGGACCGCTGCACCCTGCTCCTGGGCGGCAACGCGGCGGGCGACCTGAAGCTGCGGCCGCTGGTGGTCTACCACTCGGAGACGCCGCGGGCCCTCCGGGGCCGCCCCAAGGGCGAGCTGCCCGTGGTGTGGCGCTCGGACGCCCGGGGCTGGATCACGGGGGCAATCTTCCTCGAGTGGTTCGCGGGGCCGCTGCACGACGAGCTGCGGGACTACTGCGCCCGCCAGGGCCTCCCGTTCCGCGCCCTGCTGGTGGTGGACGGCGCAGCCGCGCACCCGGCGGGCGTCGCGGCCCTATCGGAGGACGTGCGCGTCGTCTTCCTGCCGCCCGACGCCGCCTCGCTCGTGCAGCCCATGCGCCGGGGGGCCATCGCCGCCTTCAAGGAGCGCTACCTGCGGCGGGACGCCCCCGCCGTCTCCGCCGGAGGAGGGGGGGCGGCCGCCGCTAGAGGGGCGGCAGTTGGAGGAGGGACAGCTGCTGCTGGAGTGGGGGCAGTCACCCGAGAAGGAGCAGTTGCCGGAGGAGGGGAACTCGCCGGAGGGGGGGCGGCCGTCTCTGCCGCTAGAAGGGGGGCGGCCGCCGCTAGAGGGGCGGCAGTTGGAGGAGGGACAGCTGCCGCTGGAGTGGGGGCAGTCACCCGAGAAGGAGCAGTCGCCGGATTGGGGGCAGTTGCCGGATTGGGAGCAGTTACCGGATTGGGGGCAGTTGCCGGATTGGGGGCAGTCACCGGAGGAGGGGCACTCGCCAGAAGGGGGGCGGCCGTCGGATTGAGGGCGTCAGTTGGAAGAGGGGCGGCCACCGCAGGAGACGAGGGGGAGGGCTGCCCTCCCGCGGTGGCGTCCACGGCTACCGCCACCGCCACCGCCGACGATGAGGAGGAGCCGGTGCCGGAGCCGGTGCCAGAGCCGGAGCCGGAGCCGGTGGAGCCGGAGCCGGCGTGGCGAAGCTTCAGCGTCGGCGATGCCGTCGACGCCATCGCCGAGGCGTGGGCCGGCGTGCCGCCCGCGTGCATGAACGCCGCCTGGCGCGCGCTGTGGCCGGCGTGCGTCCGCGACGCGCCCGCCCCGGACAACGACGACGACGACGATGAGGACGACGAGGAGGAGGACGAGGAGGTGGAGGAGGAGGTGGAGGAGGAGGTGGAGGAGGAGGCGTTGATGCGGCTGGACGAACGACCGCCGGCGGCGGAGGAGGGCGGCGGGGAGCGGGAGGCCGCGCCGAGCGCCCGCCGGCTGGCTCAGGCCTTGGCCCACGTGCGCCGGGCGGCGGCCATCTTCGGCGAGGGCGACGCCGACCGTCGGCGCAGCGCCCGCGTGGCGAGGCTCCTCAACGGCGCCGTCGGCTGCTACCGCGACATCTATGGCCGCAGGATGAGGCGGGCCAAGCGGCTCTGGGTGGAGGCCGCCGGGGGGCGGACGGGCGGCGGGAAGGCCGAGGCTTCTTCGGTCTCCGCCGAGGGGCGGGCGGGCGCCCCCCCCCCCGCCGCCTCCACCGTCGTCGTAGTAGTCAGCTGACGCCGTTTCTTGATGAATCCGTTTCTTGATGAATCTTTGACACCGTTTTTTGATTAATCCGTTTCTTGATGAATCTTCGACGCCGTTTCTTGATGAATCCGTTTCTTGATGAGTCTTTGACGCCGTTTCTTGATTAATCCGTTTCTTGATGAATCTTCGACGCCGTTTCTTGATGAATCCGTTTCTTGATGAGTCTTCGACGCCGTTTCTTGATGAATCCGTTTCTTGATGAGTCTTTGACGCCGTTTCTTGATTAATCCGTTTCTTGATGAATCTTCGTTTCTTGATGAATCTTTGACGCCGTTTCTTGATGAATCCGTTTCTTGATGAATCTTTGACGCCGTTTCTTGATGAATCTTCGTTTCTTGATGAATCTTTGACACCGTTTCTTGATGAATCTTCGTTTCTTGATGAATCTTTGACGCCGTTTCTTGATGAATCCGTTTCTTGATAAATCTCCGACACCGTTTCTTGATGAATCTTCGTTTCTTGATTAATCTTTGATGCCGTTTCTTGATGAATCCGTTTCTTGATAAATCTCCGACACCGTTTCTTGATGAATCCGTTTCTTGATTAATCTTTGATGCCGTTTCTTGATGAATCTTCGTTTCCTGATGAGTCTTTGATGCCGTTTCTTGATGAATCTTCGTTTCTTGATGAATCTTTGACGCCGTTTCTTGATTAATCCGTTTCTTGATTAATCTTTGATGCCGTTTCTTGATGAATCTTCGTTTCTTGATGAATCTTTGACGCCGTTTCTTGATGAATCCGTTTCTTGATTAATCTTTGATGCCGTTTCTTGATGAATCTTCGTTTCTTGATGAATCTTCGACGCGGTTTCTTGATGAATCCGTTTCTTGATGAATCTCCGTTTCTTGATTAATCTTTGATGCCGTTTCTTGATGAATCTTCGTTTCTTGATGAATCTTTGACGCCGTTTCTTGATGAATCTTCGTTTCTTGATGAATCTTTGACACCGTTTCTTGATGAATCTTCGTTTCTTGATGAATCTTTGACGCCGTTTCTTGATGAATCCGTTTCTTGATAAATCTCCGACACCGTTTCTTGATGAATCTTCGTTTCTTGATTAATCTTTGATGCCGTTTCTTGATGAATCCGTTTCTTGATAAATCTCCGACACCGTTTCTTGATGAATCCGTTTCTTGATTAATCTTTGATGCCGTTTCTTGATGAATCTTCATTTCCTGATGAGTCTTTGATGCCGTTTCTTGATGAATCTTCGTTTCTTGATGAATCTTTGACGCCGTTTCTTGATTAATCCGTTTCTTGATTAATCTTTGATGCCGTTTCTTGATGAATCTTCGTTTCTTGATGAATCTTTGACGCCGTTTCTTGATGAATCCGTTTCTTGATTAATCTTTGATGCCGTTTCTTGATGAATCTTCGTTTCTTGATGAATCTTCGACGCGGTTTCTTGATGAATCCGTTTCTTGATGAATCTCCGTTTCTTGATTAATCTTTGATGCCGTTTCTTGATGAATCTTCGTTTCTTGATGAATCTTTGACGCCGTTTCTTGATGAATCCGTTTCTTGATGAGTCTTTGATGCCGTTTCTTGATGAATCTTCGTTTCTTGATGAATCTTTGACGCCGTTTCTTGATGAATCCGTTTCTTGATGAGTCTTTGACGCCGTTTCTTGATGAATCCGTTTCTTGATGAGTCTTTGACGCCGTTTCTTGATGAATCCGTTTCTTGATGAATCTTCGACGCCGTTTCTTGATGAATCCGTTTCTTGATGAGTCTTTGACGCCGTTTCTTGATGAATCCGTTTCTTGATGAATCTTCGTTTCTTGATGAATCTTTGACGCCGTTTCTTGATGAATCCGTTTCTTGATGAATCTTTGACGCCGTTTCTTGATGAATCTTCGTTTCTTGATGAATCTTTGACACCGTTTCTTGATGAATCTTCGTTTCTTGATGAATCTTTGACGCCGTTTCTTGATGAATCCGTTTCTTGATAAATCTCCGACACCGTTTCTTGATGAATCTTCGTTTCTTGATGAATCTTTGACGCCGTTTCTTGATGAATCCGTTTCCTGATGAGTCTTTGATGCCGTTTCTTGATGAATCTTCGTTTCTTGATGAATCTTTGACGCCGTTTCTTGATTAATCCGTTTCTTGATTAATCTTTGATGCCGTTTCTTGATGAATCTTCGTTTCTTGATGAATCTTTGACGCCGTTTCTTGATGAATCCGTTTCTTGATGAGTCTTTGATGCCGTTTCTTGATGAATCTTCGTTTCTTGATGAATCTTTGACGCCGTTTCTTGATGAATCCGTTTCTTGATGAGTCTTTGATGCCGTTTCTTGATGAATCTTCGTTTCTTGATGAATCTTTGACGCCGTTTCTTGATTAATCCGTTTCTTGATTAATCTTTGATGCCGTTTCTTGATGAATCTTCGTTTCTTGATGAATCTTCGACGCGGTTTCTTGATGAATCCGTTTCTTGATTAATCTTTGACGCCGTTTCTTGATGAATCTTCGACGCGGTTTCTTGATGAATCCGTTTCTTGATTAATCTTTGATGCCGTTTCTTGATGAATCTTCGACGCCGTTTCTTGACGAGTCTTTGACGCCGTTTCTTGATGAATCTTTGACGCGCGCACCCCAGAAGCTCCCAGCCCCTGGTGTCTCCCAGCCCCTGGTGTCTCCCAGCCCCTGGTATCTCCCAGCCCCTGGTATCTCCCAGCCCCCGGTTCCTTGCCAGTAACCACCACAACCACCACCACTGTCTGCATGAATAAATTTACGTAATAAAAAAAATCTCCCAAACTCATTTTTATTTGACCAGGCAATGCCTACTGAGCTGTATACACACACACACCTCGCTTTGGGAGCAGCGATTTGGGCGATCGCAAGTGAACTTCCTCTTCTGGTCTGCAGGAGGTCGTGGGTTCGATCCCGACCCTGACGACGCCTGGAGTCTGTGTCTCTCTCTCTCATCATCATCACGGTGGCTAGGAGATGTTGACTACCTCGCCTGGTACGCAGGAGGTCGTGGGTTCGACCCCGACCCTGACGACGCTTGCTGCTGTAGATTTGGAGTCTGTGTCTCTCTCTCATCATCACGGTGGCTAGGAGATGTTAACTACCTCGCCTGGTATGAAGGAGGTCGTGGGTTCGATTCCGACCCTGACGACGCCTGCTGCTGTATATTTGGAGTCTGTGTCTCTCTCTCTCATCATCATCACGGTGGCTAGGAGATGTTAACTACCTCGCCTGGTACGCAGGAGGTCGTGGGTTCGATTCCGACCCTGACGACGCCTGCTGCTGTATATTTGGAGTCTGCGTCTCATCATCACAGTGGCTAGATGTTGACTACCTCGCCTGGTACACAGGAGGTCGTGGGTTCGATCCCGACCCTGACGATGCCTGCTGCTGTAGATTTGGAGTCTGTGTCTCTCTCTCATCATCATCACGGTAGCTAGAGATGTAGACTACCTCTCCTGGTCTGCAGGAGGTCGTGGGTTCGATCCCGACCCTGACGACGCCTGCTGCTGTAGATTTGAGTTTGCGATCGGAAGGGCGTTCGTAAGGTGTGGGTGGTGAAAAACTCCTCGGGGGTTTAGTCCCCTGTTCTGCAATGCGACAAACGAACCAAGAAGATGGAACAATTGTTACGTTCACTAAATCAAGTTATAATAAAACAATTCCAATAAGTAAATGGGACTTTTCAAAATCGAAAAAAAAATCGCAGCCTTTGCGATTTTGCTTATCGAATCGTTTCAAATTGCAATTAATCGATTTTAAATCGATTCACCTTGAAGCCCTACCCCCCTACGGCACCCACACACACACACAGCATTGGGCAGGACGCATTTTGAAAGGTTAAAGTAAATAAATGTATTTGGTACTCAAAAAAAAAACCCTCTCCTGACAACATGATACTTCCCAGGAAGTCGTCGCGTTTGCCAGGAGATGGCTTTTCTTGCAGCTCTCGCACAGAAGAGAGTGACTTCATGAATCACACGCGCGGAGAACACTGTGATAACGAAAACTTATTGATAATGTTACAAGCATCATCTTCGAAACCAATTGCCCTACAGCCTCGCCCCGATGGCCCAGTCAAACTCGCAGTGTCGCATCGGAGAACGCTAGAAGGCGAACTTTAATAAGTATAACCAGTAAAAACAAAGTTTTTCACTATAAATCCTTTATATGCGTGGCGGCTAGAGTCCTCTCGTCCTCTGGCTTGAGATGGCTGCCACCTATGGGTCAGATGATTGCATTGCACCATTAAGCAATTGGTAATTAAACAGAATATTTTTGTCCTAAAAAGTGTAAAATTTTGGAGAAACAAAATTCCACGAACATTAATTGTCACGCACAACGAGTCTGTGTGGAAAATGTCAGCTCGATTGGATCACGGGAAGTGGGTTAAAAAACGACCGAAAGATTTTGCACGGTCCTAAGCAAGCGAACTTAATATAAAGGATTTAAAAATAATATTATGTTTCTATCTAAGTTACTTTACCTAAAGATTTCGATTTAAAGCTTTCGTGACTGCAGCAGGGATTCATCTTCTTGGTTCTTTCGGTAAAGTCATCACACGTAGAAGGGAAATAATAAAATAATAAAAATAAAACAATTAAGTAATTCTCACCACCTGTTCTCCACCTGAGAACGGCTGCTTGCGTTGTGGCCGAAACGTCGTGAGAATTATTTTATTGTTATTATTTTTTTATTTCCATTCTACGTGACTTTACCTAAAGACCCAAATAGTATGAATAGAAACATAACATGATTTTGTAATGCTATTTTTCGAACCGTGACTTTACCGATAAGAAAATAAGTCCCATTACTTATTAAAGAATGTTCATTCCTGCAGTTACGAAAGCTTTAGGTCAAGACATCACTTCCTAGAGCTCGGGTTATGCCTCGGTATGGCAAAAGGTAAACACATTCCTGCGGAGGGAGCTGGTAGGAACGTCGGGATGCTCGGTCAATGGCCTGCAGGGTCAACGGCGTGGTGGTGTATTCCGCAAATATGCCCGACTGTGAGGGTGGGCACAAGCCGGCGTGAGTAGGTGAAACGTTGAGTTTTATAAGGGCACCCCGGGGTGACCAGCCCCTCCCCACCCATCGCCACCCTTCCCACCCAGCCCCACCCTCTCCACCCAGCCCCTCCCCACCCAGCCCCACCCCTGCCACCCAGCCCCTCCCCACCCAGCCCCTCGCCACCCTCCCCACCCAGCCCCTCCCTCTCCACCCAGTCCCTCCCCACCCAGCCCCACCCCTGCCACCCAGCCCTTACCCACCCTCCCCACCCAGCCCCTCCCCACCCAGCCCCTCCCCACCCAGCTCCTCCGCACCCAGCCCCTCCCCACCCAGCCCCTCGCCACCCTCCCCACCCAGCCCCTCCCCCCTCCCATTTTTGGATGCACGACGGACGGACACAATAATCCCGTGTGGGCTGGTGGAACCAGGTGGTTTCTACCAATATAAAGCAACGAGCTCACCTTTACCCAGAGGTCGCAAACGGGTTTTGATTCCATACCCGTACCCGTACCCGGCCGCACCAGGGTCGCAAATGGGTACCCGTACCCGGCCGTACCCGTACCCTACCCGTACCCGGCCGGGTATCGGGTAGGGTACGGGTATCGGGTACCCGATTGCGACCTCTGGGATGAAGCCACGTTGCAGGCGCGGGTGGGTTCATTCTAGGAACTTGAATTGTGAGAAGAGACAAGACGTTGGGAAATGAGTGACACACGGCGACTCACCATGTGACTCACGGCCTACCCGTACCCGGCCGCACCAGGGTCCCAAACGGGCACCCGTACCCGGCCGGGTACGGGTAGCCGGGTATCGGGTAGGGTACGGGTATCGGGTACCCGGTTGCGACCTCTGCCTTTACCCTACCCTTTACCCTACCCTTTACCCTACCCCTTGGAGCATGTCGGCACCTTTACCTTGACCCTTTAACCCGGTAAAAAGGGGTAAGTAAATTACCTTACCTTGCCGAGGCCTAGATTGGGAGCAACAGCTGCATCATGGGACGCGTTTTTGTGGTGGTTCTTAAAAGTTAAATTTCGATTTGAAGCTTCTTTCGTGACTGCAGGGATTCATCTTCTTGGTTCTTTCGGTAAAGTCACCACGTAGAAGGGAAATAATAAAATAATAAAAATGAAACATAATAAAATACAATTCTCACAAAGGGAAATAATAAAATAATAAAAATAAAACATAATAAAATACAATTCTCACAAAGGGAAATAATAAAATAATAAAAATGAAACATAATAAAATACAATTCTCACGACGTTTCGGCCACAACGCAAGCAGCCGTCCTCAGGTGAAGAACAGGTCTGTCGGGAAGACAGCGTCTGAATGTTTTCATGAATGTTTTCAGACGCTGTCTTCCCGACTGACCTGTTTCTTCACCTGAGGACGGCTGCTTGCGTTGTGGCCGAAACGTCGTGAGAATTGTATTTTATTATGTTTTATTTTTATTATTTTATTTTTATAATTTTATTATGTTTTATTTTTATTATTTTATTTAGCTTTATTTTAATAATTTTATTTAGCTTTATTTTTATGTTATGTTTTATTTTTATTATTTTATTATTTCCCTTCTACGCGATGACTTTACCGAAAGAACCAAGAATTGTATTTTATTATGTTAAATTTTTATTATTTTATTATTTCCCTTCTACGCGATGACTTTACCGAAAAGAACCACGAATAGTTCTTAAAGTTGTGAAATATAAAAAATGCGCACGTGTGCTCGTACCACCACTTCCGACAATAACACGGGAGGTGAAATCTCGACTTGAGCATTTCGTGACCGCAGGGATCCACACTCCTCTCTGGGTCTTTCGGTCAACTCGCGTAGGTAGAAAAATAACAACATTACAAAATCACATTGTTGTTTTTCTATCTACTCGCTACTCGCTCTGCAGAACGCTAAACCAAAACCACCACTACCCCCCCCCCCCCCACCACTACAGAGAGACCCGAGCCAGAACCGAGCCAGACCCGAGCCAAAACCGAGCCAGAACCGAGCCAGACCCGAGCCAGAACCGAGCCAGAACCGAGCCAGAACCGAGCCAGATACGGGAGTCCTCAATCGTGACAACGGTAACAAGTATAACCAGTAAAAACAAAGTTTTTCACTCTAAATCCTTTATATGCGTGGCGGCTAGAGTCCTCTCGTCCTCTGGCTTGAGATTGCTGCCACCTATGGGTCAGATGATTGTGTGCCAGCATTAACCAATTGGTAATTAAATACTTAAAAATGTTTTCCCCTAAACAGTGTAAAATTTAGGAATTTTTTTTTCACGAAAATTCATTGTCACGCACAACGAGTCTGCGTGCAAAATGTGTCGGCTCGATTGGATCACGGGAAGTGGGTTAAAAAAACGACCGAAAGATTTGCACGGTCCTAAGCGAGCGAGCGAGCGAGCGAGCTAACTCAATATAAAAGATTTAAAAAGAAAATTACTTTTCGAGCTGAGTGACTTTACCGAAAGAAACACAGAGTATAACACGGGGGGGGCGGTTGACATTAAGATGTGTTTAAACACATCGTGGATAACCGTAGCCTTTTTGCCAAGGAATCGCTGGGTGAACCACGCACGCACGCACGCACGCACGCACGACAACTTGTGGTGATCGCACAAACTCTGGTAAACGTGGTGGTGGGGGGCAGTGGTGGGGGGCAGTGGTGGGGGGCAGTGGTGGGGGGTAGTGGAGAGTAAAGTTGGGGGTCGGTGGTGGGGGGCGGTGGTGGTTCTGGTTCAGCATTTATCCTGCGGAGCGAGTGAGTGGAGTTTGTGTGATTTTCCCCCGTTTCTACAGAGTGAGTGAGTGGAGTTTGTGTGATCTCCCCCTGTCCTACAGAGCGAGTGGAGTTTGTATGATCTCCCCCTGTTCTAGAGTGAGTGGAGTTTGTGTGATCTCCCCCTGTCCTACAGAGTGAGTAAGTGGAGTTTGTATGATCTCCCCCTGTCCTACAGAGTGAGTGGAGTTTGTGTGATCTCACCCTGTCCTACAGAGCGAGTGAGTGGAGTTTGTGTGATCTCCCCCTGTCCTACAGAGCGAGTGGAGTTTGTATGATCTCCCCCTGTTCTAGAGTGAGTGGAGTTTGTGTGATCTCCCCCTGTCCTACAGAGTGAGTAAGTGGAGTTTGTATGATCTCCCCCTGTCCTACAGAGTGAGTGGAGTTTGTGTGATCTCCCCCTGTCCTACAGAGTGAGTAAGTGGAGTTTGTATGATCTCCCCCTGTCCTACAGAGTGAGTGGAGTTTGTGTGATCTCCCCCTGTTCTAGAGAGTGAGTGGAGTTTGTGTGATCTCCCCCTGTCCTACAGAGCGAGTGAGTGGAGTTTGTGTGATTTTCCCCGTTTCTACAGAGTGAGCGAGTGGAGTTTGTATGATCTCCCCCTGTCCTACAGAGTGAGTAAGTGGAGTTTGTATGATCTCCCCCTGTCCTACAGAGTGAGTAAGTGGAGTTTGTATGATCTCCCCCTGTCCTACAGAGTGAGTGGAGTTTGTATGATCTCCCCCTGTTCTAGAGAGTGAGTGGAGTTTGTGTGATCTCCCCCTGTCCTACAGAGTGAGTAAGTGGAGTTTGTATGATCTCCCCCTGTCCTACAGAGTGAGTAAGTGGAGTTTGTATGATCTCCCCCTGTCCTACAGAGTGAGTGGAGTTTGTATGATCTCCCCCTGTTCTAGAGAGTGAGTGGAGTTTGTGTGATCTCCCCCTGTCCTACAGAGTGAGTGGAGTTTGTATGATCTCCCCCTGTTCTAGAGAGTGAGTGGAGTTTGTGTGATCTCCCCCTGTTCTAGAGAGTGGAGTTTGTGTGATCTCCCCCTGTCCTACAGAGCGAGTGAGTGGAGTTTGTATGATCTCCCCCTGTCCTACAGAGTGAGTAAGTGGAGTTTGTGTGATCTCCCCCTGTTCTAGAGAGTGAGTGGAGTTTGTGTGATCTCCCCCTGTCCTACAGAGTGAGTGGAGTTTGTATGATCTCCCCCTGTTCTAGAGAGTGAGTGGAGTTTGTGTGATCTCCCCCTGTCCTACAGAGTGAGTAAGTGGAGTTTGTATGATCTCCCCCTGTCCTACAGAGTGAGTAAGTGGAGTTTGTATGATCTCCCCCTGTCCTACAGAGTGAGTGGAGTTTGTATGATCTCCCCCTGTTCTAGAGAGTGAGTGGAGTTTGTGTGATCTCCCCCTGTCCTACAGAGTGAGTGGAGTTTGTATGATCTCCCCCTGTTCTAGAGAGTGAGTGGAGTTTGTGTGATCTCCCCCTGTTCTAGAGAGTGGAGTTTGTGTGATCTCCCCCTGTCCTACAGAGCGAGTGAGTGGAGTTTGTATGATCTCCCCCTGTCCTACAGAGTGAGTAAGTGGAGTTTGTATGATCTCCCCCTGTTCTAGAGAGTGAGTGGAGTTTGTGTGATCTCCCCCTGTCCTACAGAGCGAGTGAGTGGAGTTTGTATGATCTCCCACCATCCTACACAGCGAGTGAGTAGAGTTTGTATGATCTCCCCCTGTCCTACACAGTGATTAGAGTTTGTATGATCTCACACCATCCTACACAGCGAGTGAGTGGAGTTTGTATGATCTCCCCGTCCTACACAGTGATTAGAGTTTGTATGATCTCACACCATCCTACACAGCGAGTGAGTGGAGTTTGTGTGATCTCCCCCTGTACTACACAGCGAGTGGAGTTTGTATGATCTCCCCCTGTCCTACAGAGCGAGTGAGTGGAGTTTGTGTGATCTCCCCCTGTTCTACAGAGCGAGCGAGTGGAGTTTGTGTGATCTCCCCCTGTCCTACAGAGTGAGTGGAGTTTGTGTGATCTCCCCCTGTCCTACAAACTCCACTCACTCTCTCTCTCGCTCCCCACAACCACGGGGGTAAAAGAACACGAAAATCTCCGCTCGCTCGCTCCCGAGCGCAGGACTCGAACCCAGGCTGGTTGTGTCCGTAGGCTAGCGACGCCAGACCCTACCCCCCCCACCGCACCCTCCGTCGCGACCTCCTGGGGGTGGGACAGGGTGAGGGGGTGGTAGTGGCGGTGTGGGTGGTGGGGGGTGGTGGGGGCGGTGGTGGTGGTGTGGGTGGTGTGGGTGGTGGTGTGGGTGGTGTGGGTGGTGGTGGGGGTGGTGCCGGGGGTGGTGGTGGTGGTAGTGGCGGTGGTGGTAGTGGCGGTGGTGGTGGTGGTAGTGGCGGTGGTGATGGTAGTGGCAGTGGTGGTGGTGGTAGTGGCGGTGGTGGTGGTGTGGGTGGTAATAGGGGCGGTGGGTGGTGGCGGTGTGGGTGGTGGTGGGGGTGGTGCCGGGGGTGGTGGTGGTAGTGGCGGTGTGGGTGGTGGGGGTGGTCGGGGCGGTGGTGGCGGTGTGGGTGGTGGTGGGGGTGGTGGTGGTAGTGGTGGTGGTGTGGTGGTAGTAGTGGCGGTGTGGGTAGCGGTGTGGTGGTGGGGGGCGGTGTCGGTGGTGGTGGGGGCGGTGGTGGTGGTGGCGGTGTGGGTGGTGGTGGTGGCGGTGGTGGTGGTGGTAGTGGTGGTGGTAGTAGCGGTGTGGGTGGCGGTGGTGGCGGTGGTGTGGGTGGTGGTAGTGGTAGTGGCGGTGGTGGTGGTGGTGGTGGTGGCAGCCTCAGTAGCGAAACTGAGAACCTCCACCGCCAAGTGCCCGCCGCATGGGCGGGCTGCCAAAGTCGCTACCCAACCCGGGCTGGTGTCCCAGCAATCCTCCGCCGTGACCCCCCCCGTGACCTCCGTGACCTCCCCCGTGACCTCCTGCGTGACCTCCCATGGACAGACCCAGCCCGGCACGGCCTCCTCCGTCGCCGCTGGGTCCGTCGAGGGAGTAGCGCAGCACGGACGATGAGGGGGACGACGGTGAGGGCTGCTGCTGCTGCTGCTGGTTGTGCTGGTGGTGGTGCTGGTTGTGCTGGTGGTGCTGCTGGTTGTGCTGCTGGTTGTGCTGGTGGTGCTTGGAGACAGCTACGGGTGGAGGCGACGAAGAGCGGTAGTAGAGCCGTGACGTCGACTCGTCGCCCATCGCAGGCTTGGCGGTCTCGTAGGAGAAGGCTGGGGGGGGGGGGGCGAGGGGGGGGGGCCAGGGGGGGGCGAGGGGAGGGGCCAGGGGGGGGGCGAGGGGGGGGGGCCAGGGGGGGGGCGAGGGGAGGGGCCAGGGGGGGGGGGCAGGGGGCGGGGCGAGGGGAGGGGCCACGGGATGGGAGGAGTTAGTATACAAACTAACCCCTTATCCTATACAACCCAACCCTATACAACCCAACCCTATACAAACCTAACCTCATACCCTATACAAACCTAACCTTATACCCTATACAAACCTAACCTTATACCCTATACCAGGGGTCTGCAACCTTTAAGACATAAAGAGCCACTTGGACCCGTTTCCGAAGGAAAAAATAAACTGGGAGCCGCAAAACCATTGCAACATTTAAAACAAATATAACACTGCATATATTGTTTCTTACCTTATTGCTATATACAGGACCGTGCAGTCAGCTGTCAATCTGAATAAAAAAAGGACTTTTTCACTTAACAATGTAAAAATATATTTTTGCAAATTAATAGCTAAATTACCTGGTTAATGGGATTTTTGCTCCTGAACCTCAGTGCACAGTGTCTGCACATCAGGGCTGTAAGACGTCACCTTCATTTTCACACAGGCTTGCAAGCTGTCATCTGTGAGGCGTGATCGATGTTTGTTTTTAATATAGTTCATGTTGGAGAAGACCTGCTCACATACATATGTGGAGCCGAAGATCGACAGGACTCCAAATGCATACTTTTTCATATTTATATAAGTGTTGGGGATGGCATTCCATGTTTCGAATACAAGTTTGTCCTGTTTGGGAAGGTTTTCAATATCACTCCATTTATGATTCTGAGCCAGAATGGCCTTCTGACGGGCAACATCCTCAAGAGTAGCGGTCAAGCATTTGAACTTGGACACCCATATATCTTTGTCGGCTATATCGGCCAGTTCCATCTCAAGATCAGGTTGACTTACACCTGCAAATGCAGTCATATTCAATAGGGATGGATCGATCGCCAGGGGAGTGACAGGGAAGGATAATGTCGTTTTTTTCCTCTCTGAACTCACAGAATCGTTTCCCAAACGAACTTTGCATTGTGGTGATTGCAGACTTGAAATATTCCAAATTTATCGTATCATGACTTTGTTTGAACTCTCTCAAAGAGGGAAAGTGAGACAGTGTACCTCTCTGTAAATCTTTGACAAACACTGTCAACTTGCGCTCGAATGCCAAAACCTCCTCCAGCATGTGCAGGGATGTGCCTCCTTTCCCCTGAAGGGTTGTATTTAGCGTGTTTAGATGTGCTGTCATGTCTACCATAAAATGTAATTTTTCCAGCCACTCTGGCTGTTCCAGCTCAGCAAAGGTGAGCTCTTTGCTGCCCAGGAAGGTTTTTACTTCTTCCAAACATGTGACAAAGCAACGGCAACGTTATTGCCTGTCACCGGGCGGGCAGTGTGGAGCGGAGCGGCGACCTGTCAGCAGCGGCAACGCCAGAGCAGGTGTCACAGTGCGCCTCCTCCCCTCGCTAGCATCCGCCCCGGAGCCGCGGTCAAGGTTCAAAAGAGCCGCATGCGGCTCCGGAGCCGCAGGTTGCCGACCCCTGCCCTATACAAACCAACCCTATACAAACCTAACCTCATACCCTATACAAACCAACCCCTACCCTATACAAACCTACTCTATACAAACCAACCCTACCCTACACAAACCAACCCTATACAAACCTAACCTCATACCCTATACAAACCAACCCTACCCTACACAAACCAACCCTATACAAACCTAACCTCATACCCTATACAAACCAACCCCTACCCCCCTAACCCTGTACCCCTCATATTCCGATACCCCCCCCACAACCCCCCCACACCCCACCCACCCACCCACACCCCCCCACCCCCACAACCCCCCCACGCCCCACCCACCCCCCCACACCCACCCACCCCCACACCATCACACCCACACCCCCCACCCCCCCACACCCACCCACCCCCACACCATCACACCCACACCCCCCACCCCCCACACCCACCACCCACACCCACCACCCACACCCCCCCCACACCCACCCCCCCCCCACCACCCCCCCACACCCACCCACCCCCACACCATCACACCCACACCCCCCACCACCCACCCCCCCACACCCCACCACCCACACCCACCACCCACACCCCCCACCACCCACCCCCCCACCACCCCACCACCCCACAACCCCCCACACCCACCCACCCACCCCCCACCCCCTCCCCCCCACCCCACCTCCGTCACCGCGCCGGTCGCACAGCTCCCTCAGCGCCGAATCGCGCCGGTCCCGCACGTAGTCCAGCAGCAGCTCCAGCTCGGCAGGCGCCAGCTGCTTCCCGTCCACCAGCAGCTCCAACAGCGGCTGAACGTGCGGCGGGTTACCGGTACCGGTACCGCCACCGCCACCGCCACTCCTCGCCGACGCCGACGACGCCGCCGCCGATGCCGGCGGCAACCCGGGCGGGTCGCCCCGGATGGCGACGTTGGCCATCTCGGCGGCGCGAATCGGCAGCTCCGAGTCTTGGCGCTCGCGCTCCAGGCCTCGCGTCGACTCAAAGTGGCGCTGCAGCAGACGGAGAGCGTCCAGCAGGGGCATGTTGCGGTGCTCTGGGGGGTGGTGGGGGGGGAGGGGTGGGTGGGGGGGGGTGGGGGGAGGTGGTGTAGGGGGGGGGGGGTGGTGGTTAGGGTGGGTGGATGGTGTGGGTAGTGGTTGGGTGGGTTGGGGGGGGTGGTGTGGGTGGGTGGTGTAGGTGGGTGTGTGGGGGGGTGGTGTGGGTGGTTGGGTGGTGTGGGGGGGTGGTGTGGGTGGTGGTTAGGTGGGTGGATGGTGGGGGGTGGAGTGGGTGTGTGGGGGGGGTGGTGTGGGTGGTGTGGGTGGGTGGGGGGGTGGTGTGGGTGGTTGGGTGGGTGGGGGGGTGGTGTGGGTGGTGGTTAGGTGGGTGGATGGTGTGGGTAGTGGTTGGGTGGGTTGGGGGGTGTGGTGTGGGTGGGTGGTGTAGGTGGGTGTGTGGGGGGGTGGTGTGGGTGGTGTGGGTGGGTGGATGGTGGGGGGTGGGGTGGGGGGGGGTGGGGTGGTGTGGGTGGTGTGGGTGGGTGGATGGTGGGGGGGTGGGGTGGGGGGGGGTGGGTAGGGGGGTGGTGTGGGTGGTGGTTAGGTGGGTGGATGGTGGGGGGTGGGGTG
>NW_027614192.1:0-29049 GCF_965212315.1 Lampetra planeri
CTGTAACAAGTTCCATCTGTTTTTAGCCGTAAGAATACTTAACAGGCTTAGAGGGGAGCATGAGAGCAGCGTCGTCAGTGGACCGTACAAGTGACACGCAGACGTCAACACTTGGACACAGAAACACAACTAAGAATCACTGATCCGGGATTTAGAAGAACAAAAGGAACATTTAATCTTGCAAGATTCGTGCGCAAGGGATTATTATCCCCATCAAGCTCTCTAAAGACGGATTCCCTGTTTTGGGCACAAAAATGCACAAAACACGTACACAATAAAACACACATCAGATTTCCTTTTGTGTTTCTTCAGGTCTTGATCCTGCCAAAGACCCGTGTCTGAAGATCAAATGCAGTCGACACAAGGTGTGTGTGGCTGAGGATTATAAAACTGCCACTTGTGTCAGCCAAAGGAGAGTTAGGTAAGACACACACACACACACACACACACACACACACACACACACACACACACACACACACACACACACACACACACACACACACACACACACACACACACACACACACACAATGCAGCTCTTGAAAACAGTGCTGAAATGTTTCCAGGAGAAAATTAAATGAATGTATTACTCCCACCTCCTTCCCTCAGTGTCTTCTTGGTGCTTCCACATTAGCATCATGAGGAGTGTCTGACGTCGTATTTTTTCAGCTGACCGACTCTTCGCTGTGTGCTCTTGTGACTGTTGTGTGACTGTTGTGTGACAGTCGTGCGTGGTCCAATTACACCGACGCTGCTGCAGCTTTACAGCGGACACAAAGTCCTGCCAAGTGATGTGAATGTGTTCTGTATGTGTGAGCGCAGACACTGACCAACACTGACCTGATTTCCCATTCTTAGCAACAACACATGAACTGTGGCACATCACTATCAAATCACACAAAATCCTAAAGAACAAAACACACAGATGGAACGCTACATGCAGAAGGGGAGCATCTCGTCACAGTGACCGTGTGTTTTATTGTAGTTTTAAAGATGCCAACTTGTATCAGAGTCCTGGGTCAAAGTGCAAACCCTGCCCGGTGGTTCACCCGTCTCCAGTATGTGGAACAGACGGTCACTCCTACTCCACCAAGGTACATGAGCAGTTCATCTCACTCCCTTAATACAATTATTGTGTGTCACATGTCTCATTTACTCATATTTCACGTTTGGTCTCTCTCTCTCTCTCTCAGTGTAAATTAGACTACCAGGCGTGCATCGCAGGAAAGAAGATTGCTATGAAGTGTCCTGGCATGTGTCCTTGTCCCGCTGACCCTTCTGCAGAGAGGAAAGGTCAGGACATGATCCTGGGAGGTTGAGGCCAATCATAACCGAATCCTCTCACTGAATATAAGCGAACAATATCTCCCGGTCATCGAAGGACTGGATGGGACAGTACAGAGACAGGAATCATGTTCATGTCCAGTCCAGACCAAAGATTTGAGGCACAGCTGAACGCTTCCAGCAGCAGTGTCAGCGGTCTGAACGGTCCATCTGGTCGGTTCCAGAAGTTCCAGAGCATTCTACCTCGTCAATCTGATGACGGTTCAGAGCGTCACTAACGTTCTGACCGATCAGCTGGTGACGGGTACCCATGTGGGACGTGTCTGTGACTGTGTGATGTAGCCAGACACAGCAAACATGCAAACTTTTGAACTTTTTTTTAGGTGCACCAGCACAAAATTTGGCTGCACCCACATTTTTCATTGCATCGCTTTTGAGACCATAAGGTCACCTTTTAATCACTCTCCATAACTTTCATAAGATGGGCATGATTTTTAAACAAGAATAACGTGTAGAAAAACTGTTGTTGCAAGTTGTTGCGCCTGGAATCTTTGGTCTGGACTGGACTTAAGAACAACAAACAAATCCATTGTTTTGGTAAAATACAATCATTTGTGGTTTTGTTTGTCAGCATGCAGTGAGTCAGACCTGAAGGAGGTTGTGAGTCGCCTGAGAGACTGGTTTCGGGTGCTTCACGAGAACGGAAACCACAAGAGGGTCAAGATCCAGAAGAGCAGTAAGTTGCACCCTCTTCTTGTCTTCTTGTATTCTGACAAAGTAAATCTCCAACCTGGTCCTCACTCCCACAGAGTTTGAAGTTGGAGCATCACCCATCTGTAAAGATCCGCTGGCATGGATGTTCTCCCGCCTGGACACAAACTTCGACCTGCAACTTGACCAATCAGAGATCAAGAGCCTGTACCTGGACAGGAACGAGCCGTGCTCCGGCACCTTCTTCAGAACCTGTGATTCTCATGCAGACAAGCTTATTAGCAGCTCGGAGTGGTGCATGTGTTTCCAGAGGTACACAGGTAATGGTTTCACACGCACACACACACATTGGACTAAAGCAGGGTTTTCCAAACCGGTCCTCCAGGCCCCCCTATCCTGCAGGTTTTAGATGTCTCCCAGCTCCTACACACCTGATTCAAATCAGCAGCTTGTTGTCAGACCTCTGCAGAACTTCACAGAGACTGAGCAGGGTGAGGTAGGAGCAGGGTGACATAGGGGAGGATAGGAGGATAGGGGGCCCTCGAGGACTGGTTTGGACACCCCTGCAATAAAGGGAAGGAAAAACTAATGCTGTGATTCAAATGTTTTATCTTTTAAAACTAAAAACAAAATGGATATGCATTGAAAAAGGAAGGAAAAAAACATGACACAGAAGCAATCAATGCAGGCAAATGTAGATTAATACAGGGTGACACAAAAAACTTTTTAACAATCCAATAAAACCAAGAGTGATAGAGGAAAATATTTTATTTATAGTAATTGAAACCTTAAAATATGCCATTTAAGAAACAATGATGCATTTTCATTTTTTTTAAATTACTTCTGTAGATGGTGGAATAACACCGTTTTTATAAAACATTTTTATGGCTAACGCACGCTGTTGCCAGTTCCACTGATCCATGGTTACTAATGTGGGGGTGTGTTTACTTGCTCTAGGTCACTGTCTGTCAGTGCTGCCACTTGCTCATGTCTTACGCACGTCAGGAGTCTCTCCCTCTTTTTTACAGATTCCCCCTGCAAAGCAGAGCTGTCCAGCATCAACAAAAAGCAGGCAGGGAAGAAGCTTCTGGGTAAGACACCACACACACACACACATACACACACACACACACACACACACACACACACATTACCCAGACTCACCGTTGTTGTCGGTCTCTGTTGGCATATATGTACAGGTCAGTATCTGCCGTCCTGCGATGAGGACGGTTACTACAGGTCCCACCAGTGTCACACCAGCAGTGGCCAGTGCTGGTGTGTGGATCGCTATGGCAACGAGGTGTCCGGCTCGCGTACCCACGGCCCTGCGGACTGCGGTAGGCCAAGCACTGAGGAGAACAGGCTGTCGTGGTTCTGTGCTTGTGAAAGGGAGCAGAGAAACGTGGTGCTGCCATGTGGAGGCAGAACAAAAGAAAGTTTTTCAAACAAAAGACATTTTTTTTTCTCGACATCCTGTGTCAAAGACACTTTTAATGGAATAGTTGGCAAAAATTTATTTTCAGTTGTGGGAGGATGGAGTATGTTGCTTTGATGTACACCAAAGATAAATACAGGTTTAAGAGGGACTAAATTGCAAGAGCCCTGTGACAAAGCCTTGAGGAGTCTCACTGTTTTACACGTTCCTGTGTGCTCTGAGCCTGAATACATTCAAATAACAATGGTTCTGTCTGTTAGGTGTGATTTTGGAGTCTTCTGGAGACCTTGGCAGCGGAGACTCAATGTTCACTGATGATGAAGATTCATTTGTCCTCAACGACGAGGCGGAAATGGATACCGAGGACGACGAGGATGACGAGGATGACAATGATGAATATCTGTCGTAATTTAAAAACAAAAACAAAGAAGACAAAACCGTCTGGTCAAACTGCACGTTTTTAGGTGACTCCCCAGGCAGATACTTAATTGTACTAACAGCCTATGGACTATTCTCTGTGTATTGTTTTTTCATAGGTTGAAAACAAAATATTTCTCTTCCCGTCTAAGTATAAAATATGACTGGTTAATCACACTCGTTCACTTGTGTGTCAGTCAAGCAGAGAATACAGCGAGGACTTAAAAGCGACAGCTGATCTGATGCTTTACGTTCGGCGCAGAGACTCCAGTGTCTCCTTTCATTGGACAGTCTATGTCTTCTGTTGTGTCCTGTCTTTGTGCAGCGATCTGGTGCCCGACCTCTGACGCCTTGAAGCGCAGTGTTTGAGATTCTACCACTCATCCCCTCCATCCTCTTCCTCCCCCAAATCCTTGTAATGTCCCTGTGTATAGGTAGGATGTCGCCGGTGTAGATAAGAGAATATTGCACTCTTTAGATTTCTTTCAGTCCTGATTTGTAACTGTGACTGTACATGTGTGGAAAAACAAGATAAGAGTTCGACATGGGGAGAATTAGGGCAGCACACAGTGTGTATGGAACAACAATCAAACTCAAATTGTTTGCTGTTCACTGAGACAAAAAAAGAAACACATCAAATCATCTCCAAAGCTCCAATCACAAGGAGAGACAGATTATCACTCGCAGGGAAAAGAAAGCGGGTGGTGTTGGAGGGAGAAAAAGAAAACATCTATTTTTCTAATCCAGTTTTTGGATGAACACAGAAGATGAAACAGATTTGATTTAGCATGTCCAACACTGCGTGAGGTTGTTTCACTCTGAACCAGAAGCTAAGCCTCTGTGGAACTCAAGATATAATTGAGCTTGAGGCAGAAAAATTCCCCTCGCTGTTATCGCCTGAAACTGCTCGCGCCAAAAATCGGAGGTTAAAAAAAAGAAAAGAAAAAAAATGGTTTGCTGACCTTTATTGTGTCAGGGAGCTCAAAGAAGAACCTCATCATCAAAAAGAAAATGCGGTGTACATGTTCTAAAATTTCAGATGAGTAGCTGGCGTCTCAGATTTCAATGTAACCGAAGGGTTCGGTCTTTAGGTTAGGTTTGGAGTTGCCAGGTAGGAGACAGAGAGGAAGGCCAAAGAGGAGCTTTATAGATGCAGTGAGGGAGGACATGGAGGTAGTTGGATACAGAGTAGAGGATACAGAGAACAGGGAAAGATGGAAATTGATGATTCGCTGTGGCAACCCCTGAAGAGGGACAAAGCCGAAAGGAGAAGAAGAAGAAGTAGTTCAGGTCTAGGTTACGGTTAGCACAGCCATGCAGGTCGGATGAAAAAATAAGGTCTGGCAGAGTGTTACAGTGTGCAAAGGACAGGTGAGTGGGTCGGAGGACAAACGTATCACTGGTCAGGAAGCAGCGTTCGAGTGGCCATAACTGAGAGGCAGAGATACTTAGACGTACTTAGAGGCTGACGACACGTAGATTCCGCTCGATTTGAACATGTTTATGTTATGAGTACAAAGGCAAGAGGGAGCTTTGGTTTTGACAGCTTTATATAAAATTAAAATACCGTCTTTCAGTGTTTACTTTGTTTGAAGAGCTTGATTTGTACTTGATCTGCGTGAGCTACCTACTGTATATATCTGTCGGGTTGGAAACTGACCTCAGGTTTGTGTCTTTACCTGGGATCAGCTGCTGTCCTACTTTATTGCTCATTTATTAAACCATTACTCATTTTTGAATGAAACATCTCTTGACATTCCATGTTAAGACCTTAAAAGTGCCATCAGATGCTTCTCTCTCACACGATCCCTTTTAACATGGAATTTCACTTCACCGGAATGGAGATATTTCGGTCTGAAAGCGTTTTGCGAGTGTGATGACGTGCGGTTCATTTCGATGACCTCAGACACTGTAGCCACTCTCAACCAATCACACACTGTCATCATAGCTCCGATAGTGTCTCAAGGTTCTGATGCCGATGCATTTTTTTTACAGTGTACGTGTGATTTGCTGAAATAAAAGCTATATTGAACGACCTTTGTTTACTTGGTCATGGTTGCTGCTTAGCGGGAGACCTCATGTTCAATGGTTTATTTATTTAGGACGAAATGAGTCACTTGAAATATGCAACTGTTGGAGATTTGTCCTGTGAACAAAATGAGTCAACATCTGCAGGAAGTAAAAGATGCGAGCCCTTATACATGACTCCAGCTAATGACAGAGGGACAAACCTGCTTGTTTATAGGCAGGAATGTTGTTCTATTATTTAAAGAAAGAACCTGTAAATATTCAATGAGTCGGCGATGCACTGGCACCATACGTGTACACACAACTCATTTAACATGTAACATGGAGCAAATGTGTGACGCTTTAACAGTCGGTACATCAGACGGGAAGTTTGTGTCCTCCTTTTTTTATTCATGGACCCATTAAGGCAGGAACTCACACAATTAATGTGTGTGTGTGCGTGTTGGCAGTAGGGCCTGTTAAGGAAGTCAAATGTACACACACACACACACACACACACACCTCTCTGTGCCGACCATTGAGATGTGAAGCGATACCATCTCTGAGGTTCATTTCCAGCCGCTTGTTGAGACAGCCCAACAATTACAAGACAAAGAAAAAAAAATTCAATTAAAAATAAGGGAACAACGAGACAGAATTACAGAGCACTGACAGGAAGTGCCTGAAATGACTGGAAGCACTTTTGACCTTGGGAAATCCAGGTTTCTTGGATGTACATCACTCATGCCGCAGTCGTTTATTGTGTATTTATTACCTGTGAGGCAAAATCATAGAATTGTCCACAACAGTAGATCAGACATGTCAGTGTCCCTCAGGGTTTAATGTGTTTAATGTCCCTCTCCACATTACAATAGTAATAAAAGAAGACTGATCTCCTGCTCTGCTCCAAAATGTTGCGTCATTCTAAGAGCAGACTGAACAAGTTCCTCAGCAGAGTTCACTCCTTCTAGTTCTCAAAGTGGTTCAGTGTCCGACCGTGACGTAAACGTACTGCATGTGTGTTATTGTACACCACTCACAAAAAGTTAAAGCTACCGTAATTTTGGGTGATATTTGCGTAAAAATATAAAACATTCATGCTACCGTGATTATTATATGATGAATGAAATGTGAGAAGGTCCCTGGTTCCTGGGATCTTTTTCTGTAGTTTTCATGCGCTCCCCGTGTCTGCATGGGTTAGCTCCGGGTACTCCGTTTTCCTCCCGACTCCCAAAAGCATGCTGAAGTTGGTCACTCTAAATCACCCATGTGAATGTGAGTGCGAATGGTTGTCTGTCCTTCACGTACCCTGACGTTCTCTGGAATCGGCTGGGATCGGCTGCAGCACAACGGAGACCCTCAACTGGAGCAACGGGAGAGGAGGAACGATTGAAAGAATGAAATGCATGTATTGTTCTACCTCAACAAATGAAACAAAAGCCAACAGCAGTGGTGGGAGTATGACAACGACAGCCTACCCCCAACTCCAACAGTATGACAAAGATGACTGTTAAGTGGTCAATACATTGGATCAGACACTTGTTGTTAATGTGGTTCATGACCTTGATAGACAACAACATGATGCGCAGAACAACCTTGACAACATTTGGATATATGCATTCAAACGTTCACAGAAGGTCCTCTATGCTGCATTGTACATTTTCCGAACTTTTTATTTAGTGTAACTACACTTTTAAATGTTTTCTGAAAAGAGGTGCAAGGTCTGGATGCAAAAGTCTTTTGTGTTGAGTCAAAATAAAAGATTTTCATTTCGTTGTACGACTCCGGAGTCGTATGACTCCAAAGTATTTCTGTTTTTCACCCCAGAACTTCAAATTCACAGGAATCTTCTTTAATCTTGTTATTTTGTCTCTGATCGAAAAAAAAGCGACTCAAATCACAAGTCACAGCTGCAGGATAAATCTACCAAACTGCTGTTTCTTAGGTCATTTAAACTCATATTTGAAGGGCTTAGAGAATATTTGATGTTCAGCCAGAGTGGCTTTACAATGTTTGCACACAGGAGCATGGACTTTCTTGTTTGCGTCTTGTTTATGGACAAGATGAACACACCACTGACGAGGCCGAGTGCCCACACAGAGCTGCTGAGGAGGCGCAAGGCTGACTTTAATGGTTCACAGCCTGTCGATACACACACACACTGGGTGGATGGGTGGAGCAGTTGAATCAGAGCTGTGCTGAAGATACCAGAGGTGAACTGGTGAATAGGTCACTGATTACGATTTCAAAGCTGAAAGACGTGAATATAATCATTTTATGTCGAGGTTGTTCTGTTGATTCACGTCAAACCTCAAAACAAATACCAACTATCCCATTAAGATAACCAAACCTTGTTACATCCTGCTGCAGCAGATCAGTTTCCTGTGTTTCAGCCCAACAAACGAGAGGTTTCCAGGAAGAACTGTTGAGCTATAAAGAACGATCACTTAGCAGTGACTCACAACCAGACATCAGGCTGTTTTTCCTCTGGATTCCTGCGTTTTAATGGCGGCGTTCCCGTCAATAAGCCAACGCATCAGTAGTTGTCTACAAAGACTTGTGAATGCATGCAGGGAATAACCAACTTCAATTTCTTTTTACATTTCTTTCGGGATCCAATAAAATTATGTTTTATACATTTTATAATTCCCAAAACTTTTATTTATGACAGTAAAATCTATTTTTTTCCTGGAGTGAGTGAATAGTGCTCGTGTGCAGTGTTTTCTAAATGTTCTGGAGTATTTTTCATTCAGGAACTGCTGCACTCAGGTGGTTCAATCAGCCCTGAACTTTTAATGAAACAGCAAGAAAACCTGTGATGGCAGGTAGTTTAGTCCACTTGGTTTTCTCAGGTTGTTCTGTAACTTAAACTCATTTGCTGCCCCCTGCTGTTTGTAAATGGTTAATGTACATTGCAAAAGAATTTGGGGCATTCCTCAAGTCACCTCCAAATAGAAAGTCAAGTAATTGTCTTTAGGCAGTTTAAAATACACAAAACACACCAATGACACTAACATCTGTTTTAATTGAAGTAGCAGTTGAAGTAGTAGTTAAGAACAGTTTAAACAACCAAACTAAAATGTACACCAGAATAATATGACCTTTGTTAAACTGTTGACAGGGAAAAACCTCATGGACAAACCTAACAAAGTCAACTTATTAACCCTTATTAACCCTTGTCCATCCTTTGAAGACTACAGGTCTTCACGGGTCATATTGACCTGGTTTTGTTTGACTGATATAGACCATGTAGCATGAAATTATCACCAATTTCTGTGTTTGACCTTGTTAGTCAACTTCACTCCAACTTCTTGATATCTATTCTGCACCTATTTTTGCAATTTATGATGTTGTTGACCTCATTTGCATACAATTATTCCTAATATTTCAGTAAAAATAGTAATTCAGAATTCTGGATTCTGAGTTTGAATATAAGTTGATGTTTACTTACAGAGTGGTCTATGTGAGAGTTTAGCCAAAAAAATGTTTTGAAGCCATTTTTAACACGTTATTTTGGACTTCCTGTTGCTGACCCCGACCCCGACTGTCCCAGACCATCCTGTCGTCCTCCCGGTAATCACTTCAGCCTTCTGTCCCCGACTACGAACTACCTGCTAGGACCAACATTTATTGCCAAGAATCTTCAAACCCCAACTTGCAACTCAGAACAGAACAAAAACAGAACTGTGCGTGAGTGCTGGCATGAGTGGCAGGACGCAATGCTGTGGATTTTACAAATGGATGCATTACATTTATGGCACATGGTGCTGACTTTGGTGTCAGTCTTGCAGCACCTCGTCCTAGGAGATGGGTAGGGGGAAGCAGTTGGAGGGTGGGGGTGGGGGCTGCTTTCTTCTACCATTTTCATGTTTCTGTCTCAGACCAAAATGGTGGAGTTCCCATGTCTTGACCCATGTAGGGAATGTTCTATCAAAGATGAGAATGAAGTATGTTCACAAATCTGTAGCTTTGAAAATGTTCATTGTCTGGGAGCCCCATGTACATCAGAGTTTAGAAGATATTTTATGAAGTGTGTGTGCGTGCACATGTACGCGTGAGCATGTGAGCGTGTGTGTGAGTGTATATGTTTTGTGTGTGTATATGTTTTGTGTGTGCAGGTAGACAGTCAATCACAACCAGGTCAGTTTCATGTGGGTGAACCACAGGTTTAGATGTTTGTGTGTGTGTCAGAGAGAGGTCATTTGTGGGTGGGGGAGGCATATCAACGATGTGCTAAGTACATGTTTACAAATCTGCATCTTTCAAAGTGACAAGGAAAGAAAATGTGTGTGTGTTGTCTGGGAGCTGCATGAACATTAGTGTTTGGAATGAAATCATGTTTAGAAGATGTTTTGAGAGATGTGTGTGCGTGAAACGGGGGGTTGGTAGGTCTCGTTGTGTGTGGACCAGTGAGACCATGGGTTTGGATGCATTCTTGCTGGGTTAAATCGTAGGCAACTGGACTTCTGGTTTACTTGAAGACGTTTCGCCACTCAGAACTGAAGAAGCTTCTCGGATGAGTGGCGAAACGTCTTCAAGTAAACCAGAAGTCCAGTTGCCTACGATTTAACCCAGCAAGATACCATGACCTGGATGAAAACACATTAGTGTGGGGTTTTTTTAATCCTGTAACGCCAACTAATGGTGGGTAGTTGGGACCGGGAACATTACAAAATGTAATAAAATACCCATAATGCAATGCAAATAGTGGTCATTAATTTAATTTGAAAAAGAATGGAAATGGATGAAATATGTCAATTTTCAAGGGCGAATATATGGGAAAAAAACATTTTTAGAGCGTGTTTTTTGTGGCGGTTAGGTCGTTTTAACCCAAGGGCTGGATAAGGGTTAATAACAACACCCCGGATGTTTCCCATTTAGAAATGTCAGTATAAAGACAAGAGTTCTTTTCAGAACCATTCTCTTGTGAAAAGTGCACAGCTGTTCTTGCTGTCATGGGAGTGGGAACCGGTACAGTACAGTATTAATATGTACAGGTTGTTTTGGCTTCTGTCCTTCGGGACTGCTCTTATTGGGCCTGCTGGAGAAAACCAAAAAATCACTATTTCAAGAACCCAGAAAAGTATTTGTTCCTGATCGTGTCTGTATTACAGAGGTACAGTTAGTCCAAACCATGTGTTCCAGATGTTACAACTCACCATGGGCTGCATTTCATATCTGTCTCTATCCTCTGGCTTGTACCGACCAGGTTTTCCTACTATTCTCAACATATTCCTGAAAAGACAAACACAAAGTGATTTCATCAATGGGAAGAATATAATAAAAATAAACTAAACTAAATAAATTCAAAAAATTCACGACTGTCTGGACCGACGTCTGCTCCGCTCTCACCATTAAGGCCTTGTCCATGTAGTACTCCTGTCCAGGGCTGCCGTCGTTGTACTTTGTGTCCACGGCGAAGCAGAGGAAGAGAACATCTACCACATTCTCAAACACGGACAGGAAGCAGTGAGCCACCAGGAAGGCAAACATGCAGACGATGAACAGAGGGAGAACCCACACGGTGTACTCCCTCTGGTAGTTCATAGCCAGGGACGCCCGTGAAGGCTGTGCAGGCCACAACCAGCACCTGGCGGAACACACATTATGCTGGTTGGAAAACTGAGGTCAGGTCACTGAGGGGCCTCCTTGGCAAATTCAGGCCACGTCCACACACACACACACACACACTTTGTTGTGCAAACACATCCTCCATCGCTCTGTTCGTAGTCCAGACGGATCCTGGGAACAGACTCTGTTCATACCTGGTCTCAGGGTGAAAACATTCTAATTCTCTGCCCTCTTCTTCACATCAGGAAAGGGAATCATTTTATGTGTCAAGGTGTCGCCTCCCCACCACCCAATCTCTGACCTTTGACCTCTTACCCCCAACGTCTCAGACCAACGATGACAACACCGAGGTTCACTGTGCGTTGGTGCTGCAGCAGACAGTGAGTCTGTTCGGTTTGAGGTCCTGAGTGCTTCTTCTTCTGCCTCTTTTTTCCGGTTCTCGGTGTTTCTCTTCATTTACTTCAGGTGACAGCGACTCAGCATCGTTTGATCTCACTCTTTTCATCATAAATCTCATTGTGGGCGGTTCTGTTTGTTCGGCAGTAAAAGATTCCTGATACCATGGAGGAAGACGTAGGAATAAATGGTCGTGGTCCGTGTGGACACGGCCTTATAAACGGATGGTTAAAAATTCTTCTTCTTCTTTCGGCTTTGTCCCTCTTCAGGGGTTGCCACAGCGAATCATCAATTTCCATCTTTCCCTGTTCTCTGTATCCTCTACTCTGACTCCAACTATCTCCATGTCCTCCCTCACTGCATCTATAAACCTCCTCTTTGACCTTCCTCTCTGTCTCCTACCTCCAACTCCATCTCTAACGTTCTCCTACCAATGTATCCACTGTCCCTCCTCTGCACATGTCCAAACCATCTCAATCTAGCCTCTCTATCTTTTTCTCCTAACCTTCCTGTCTGTGTTGTCCCTCTGATGACCTCATTCCTAATCCTGTCCATCCTGGTCACTCCTAAAGAGAATCTCAGCATCTTTAACTCTGCCACCTCCAGCTCTGCCTCCTGTCTTCTGCCTATCTCTAGTGTCTCTAAACCATACATCAGAGCTGGTCTAACCACAGTCCTGTAAACCTTTCCCTTCACCTTAGCTGAAACTCTTCTATCACAAATCACTCCTGACACTTTTCTCCAGCTGTTCCACCCTGCCTGCACCCTATTCTTCACTTCTCTTCCACAGTCTCCACTACTCTGCACTGTTGATCCTAAGTACTTAAACTCCTGCACCTTCACCACCTCTGCTCCCTGTAACCTCACTTTTCCACTGGTCTCCCTTTCATTTATGCACATAAACTCTGTCTTGCTACGACTGACCTTCATTCCTCTTCTCTCTAGAGCAAACCTCCACCTTTCTAGGTTCTCTTCCAACTGCTGCCTACTCTCACTACAGATCACAATGTCATCTGCAAACATCATAGTCCAGGGAGACTCCTGTCTGACCTCATCTGTCAACCTATCCATAACCAAAGCAAACAAGAAGGGGCTCAGGGCCGATCCTTGACGCAGTCCTACCTCTACCTTGAAGTCTTCTGTCCTTCCAACAGCACACCTCACCACTGTTCTACTACCTTCATACATGTCCTGCACCAAGCCAACATACTTCTCTGACACTCCTGACTTCCTCATACAAAACCACAATTCCTCTCTTGGCACCCTGTCATATGCCTTCTCTAAATCTACAAAAACACAATGCAGCTCCTTCCTACCTTCTCTGTACTTCTCCATCAGCATCCTCAGTGCAAATATTGCATCTGTGGTGCTCTTTCTAGGCATGAAACCATACTGCTGTTCACAAATCTCCACTTCCTGTCTCAACCTGGCTTCAACTACTCTTTCCCAAACCTTCATGGTATGGCTCATCAACTTTATCCCTCATTAGTTACTACAACTCTGTACATCACCCTTCTTATAAATTGGTACCAGAACACTCTTCCTCCACTCATCAGGCATCTTGTTACTGTCTAATATTTTGTTCAACAACCTAGTCAGAAAATCTACCGACACTTCCCCTAAACACTTCCATACCTCCACTGGTTTGTCATCTTGCCACTCTTCATCCTTTTTAAAGCTTTCCTGACTTCATCCTTTCTAATCTGATCAACCTCCTTCCTAATCATTTCTGGCTCCTCATTCCTACGTTCCCTATCGTTTTCTTCATTTAACAATTCCTCAAAGTATTCTTTCCATCTCTTCAACACACTTTCCTCACTGGTGATGACACTTCCCTCTCTGTCCTTAATCAACCTAACCTGCTGTACATCCTTCCCAGCCTGATTTCTCTGCCTCACCAACCTGTACAACTCCTTTTCCCCTTCCTTTGTATCTAACCTCTCATACAACTCCTCATATACCTTATGTTTGGCCTTGGCCACTTCCCTCTTCACTTCCCTTGCCCTCTCTTTGTACTCTAGCCTGTTCTCTTCTGTTCTCTCACTGTCCCATCTCTTCTTCGCTAATTTCTTTCTCTGTACACTCTCCTGAACCTCAACATTCCACCACCAGGTTTCCTTGTCCTCCTTTCTCTGTCCTGAGCCCACACCTAGCACCTTCCTACCTGTCTCCCTAATCACTGTTGCCGTAGCCTCCCAATTATCTGGGAATTCCTCAACACGGCCCCAGCACTGCCCTAACCTCCTTCCTGAATTCTTCACAACATTCCTCTTTCTTCAATTTCCACCATTTGATTTTCTTCTGTCTTCACCCTCTTCCTTTTCCTCACCTCCATCACCATCTTACAACTAAACAAAAAAGAATCATCACTTCGTGATTGGTACCTTCCCGAGGAAGAGAACAAAGTCGCCCACAGTGTTGATGGCGGCCACTCGGAGCGCATTTTCCACCAGGATGACGAGAGCATCGCGCGCCGAAGTGCAGAAACTGGTGCTGTTGATGGCCGTCGCCGTGTACGCGTTCTGAAACGGTAAGACATGTCGTTGCAGTGTCCTCGGTCCTTCACCACTGATTCGACTTACTTGGTTCAAATATGCCAGACACTTCTCCAGACACCACAAGCAGCAGATGCAGGCTTTCACCAGGCAAAGAGCGATGGCGTTCTTCTGTGAAAACCAGACGTGACGTCAACAAGGCCATCACAGACGGCAATGTTACATTCACACTCGGAAAGTTCTGTGTTCACCTTTCCCTTGAGCTGACTGTGAATGTACATGAGGACGACACGAGGGATCTTGACCAGCGTGATGATGAAGGAGCCTTTGGCCAAAGTGCCCAGGTGGTAGCGGAGGGTACGCAGCACCTTTGGCCAAAGTGCCCAGGTGGTAGCGGAGGGTACGCAGCACCGCGGACAGAATGGGAGTCATTGGCATCTGAGATTTATCTCTTTGAGAGGAGAGGAGTGAAATGAAACAACACACATCGTTTCTCTTTCATTTACACAGATGACTCCTACATTCATCCCATCAAACCTAGAGTCATGGCGGCTACAGGAGCTAAGAGGCATTCATTCATTCATTCATTCACTCACTCACTCATCTTCTTCCGGTTACGAGCCGTGGTCGTGCTGGAGCCGATCCCAGCTGTCAGTGGGTGAAGGTCAGGGTTCACCCTGGACGACAGACAACCATTCACACTCACGTTCACACCTACGGGTGATTGACAGCGACCGATCCATTAAACCCACCAACACGGGGAGAGCAGGAACACTCCACACAAAGATCCCAGGCCAGGAACCAAATCAAACCAAGGACCCAGTGCTAACCACCACACCACAAATGACAAAAGTCAAAGGTGCACGTTGGGGCAGTGGGAGAAACTGTTTAGAAGAATGACAGCTGCATTGAATGACATTGGCTGGTGTGTGTGTGTGTGTGTATATGGGCAGTTGGGGGGTTGCTGGGACCATGTACAGCATTTAGTGCTACATTATGTATGAAAAGTGCTTTATAAAAGAAGACTGATTGATTAAGGAGTGACACCACAATCCGGAATCCCAGATCGGCTCCTTCTCTTCCCTCCAGATTCATCCCTCCAGCCAGCAGGTACCTGAACATGTTAGTGTTTTCTTATTCACACATTCACACTCACATTCGCTGGTTGAAGAAGAATCTGGAAGTCTTCAAATGTAGAAAACTGAGTGTTACTGCTTCCATTGTATGGCTTCCAACTTGAAAGGAACCTTTATACTTCATTTCACCCGTTATCCAGCCTCAAAGCGTCAAGAGCTTTGTGTCACCATAGCAACGACACACCAATTCTGTTAGATGTTTAAATATCACTTCGCAGCATAAAACATAATTCTGTACAGATAGTATATTAAACGGGCGACACAGTTTGATTCCTCATCTGTCTGTGTGGAGCTTGCACGCTTTGCATCACCTGATGTTGTCTGTCCTTCACTGGTCCAGGGTGGACCCTGACGTTCAGCTGGGATAAGCTCCAGAACAACCGAGACCCGTAACCGGAGCAACGGGAGAAGACGATGAGACAGACATTTATACTGTGTATATACACACACCCACACACACACACACACACAGACCTCGTATAGTAGTAGGTGACCACAGCACCAGCAATGGTCATCTGCTGGCAGGCCAGAATGAACTCACTGATCCAGAACAGACCCACAGCGTGATACCACATCATGTACTGCAGAAGCCCCTCCATGTGGAATTCAACCAGCCCCGTGGAGCTGTTCTTCACTGGTGATCCTGGGAGGGAACATCGGTTTAAAGCCACTAATGTTCGTTGTGTGACACTGTTCTCGGTACGATGTGCACATTTCTAGTCACCATGGTCCCTCAGTCCGTCAGATGTCAGATAAGCCGGTGTGACTCTACAAGCAGAAGCGACGTTGCTCTCTGATGTGCTTATTATTATGTGGGTCGGCTCTCAAATAGAAAATTTGTGCGTACATAATCTTCAACACAGTTATTATAGTCCAAACTGCGTGAAAGTTATCGTTCTGCCCGACTTGATGGGAAATCGATGACTCCCTGGCGTTACTGCGTTCACGCAAACACTTTCCGGGAAAATCACTAAAAACGACACATTGTCCCATCTTGGAGTGGGACGTGAAAGAAGAAGAGTTGATCTCAGCTGTCCACTTCTTGCTCGACCCCCATAAACAACATTATCTACGCATTCAGGAAATTGCCTCCGAGCCGGCCGTAGGTGGTTTCTCAACCTTATGGCCCGTGGACCACAATGGGTCCAGAGGTCCAGAACACACAAAAAGTCCTGTTTTCTCAGCCCGGTAGCTTGACTGCACACTGAGCTAGAAACGTGATTTAAATACTAAAATGCAGGTTCAGTCTCTGATGTGACCTGAGTGAAATCAGGTTGAGGTATGTCAACCTGTGGCCCGTGGACTCTGACGGGGACACTGTCTACTACTGCTCCTACCTATGACACCGCCCCTTTAATCTAAGTCACTACATGTTCAGGGAAACATGTCAGCGAGGGATTTTCTGGTTCATCATTACGTTCTGTTTGTTAGCTGTGTTTCTCAAATCCAAATAAACCCACTTCAGCATGCAAAACAGACTGGGCCACCACCTTTCTGCACACGTCAATTAAGTGGTTAAGTCAAGTCCAAATTTATTTCCAAGGACCCAGTGAGCACGAGCACGCGCACATGAGCAGCTCTTAGGGACGGACGTGAGGACAAGTGTCCCTTCAGACCTCAACCGGTGGGGTCAGGGTCAGGTCCCTTGACACAAAGAGATCGAACTAACGGAGATCATCAAATGTAAATGTGTCATCATTCTGATGAGGACGAGGTCAGTTTATTTTAAATCACTGCTGAATTCACAAACCAGCAGCAGGAGAAGGAAGTGGGCAATGAGAAGAGAAACGGTTTGTCCCACATCACGAGACCGCCACGGCTTTCCACTCGTGGGAGTTTGGTCAGACAAGATGTCACAAGTGAAAACATTCATGTTGTACATGTTTGTGGATGGTACTACGATGACCTCATCATTCAAAAGACAAAAACATCTGCCTCCTTCATACCGAAGCTGCCGCGACAGAAGACGCTGTGGATGAAGTTCGATGCTGCAGACAGAAACTAACCTGCAGACCCCAGGAACAGAAACACGGCGATCCAATACACCCAGAAGAGCATGAGGCAGAGGAAGGTCCAGAACGGCTGCAGAGCCAGCAGGGGAATGTGGATGAACACTTTACCGGCCACGTGGAAGAGCGTGATGGTGAGGGCCACACGCTTCCGCAAGATCATCATCACCAGCAAGAGGATGACCTGGAGGGTTTCAGAGCGTCGGTCAGAAAAAATACTAACTTTCAAAGTCAAAGTCAACTTTGTTGTCAAATATACTGTATATGTGATACACAGACAGAGGAAATGACAGTCCTCAACACGCAGTGTGAACGGTACAAAAAAGTACAAATAGTGCATAAATTAAAATAGTCCTAACTGTAATATAAATAGTGCAATATATTAAGAAATAACTGGGTAAATATACTAACTAAATTAACTAAATTTAACCGTACCATTAAGTGGGAAAGAACAAGAGACATAAAATAATCAGACAACAGACAACCAGGGGACAAGGTGGAACTATAACTTATAATTAACTGAACTTACAATTATTACTGAACTTTTAGTAACTTTTATCCATGCTAACAGAAGGTTCCAATCACATCCACCATCAGAGCAAAACTACACATAAAGGGCTGAAAACGTAGACAAAGGAAGAACCGGATTTAACTCCTTAATACCAACGTTGCTGGTACATTCACACAAGGATACTTTACAGTACCGTAAGTATGGGACTGTTTGCAGAAAATGTGAAAGCTCGCTGGTGTCTGACAACAGACCCAATGAGATCACTGTTAAAACAGCAAAATGGCTGTTGTCAGCTTTCAGGAGGTGATGGACATTTTCTCCTTCTTCACACCAAGTCGGAGAAATGAGAGCATCTTCTCAGCTTTCAGGAACCGTTCAATGTTGTCAGCACAAACAGTCGCATAATTACGGCACTCCAAAGCATTCTAGTGTGATACTGTCAGCGGTAAAGGGTTAGATCCCGTATTGTGGTCCACGTGTCGTATTAAGCATCTTTAGCGCCTGAGGGTTCAAGCTTACCGTGAAGATCGTAGAACAGACTGAGTACACAAACAGGGCCTGTACGTTATCAGCAGTCACCGCTTTCCCAAACGCTGCAGTGGTTTTGTTGTTCAGGGCGTCCCTGTGGTCCATGTACAGCCACCACAGGACGCCTGTCCCACCTGCAAGACAGCAGACAGATACGTGTCACATCAGCAGGTACAAAAGCCACTACATGTTCTTGGCCGTTTCTCGCTTGGTGCTTGGTCACTTAGGGCATCACTACGTGGAACATCTTAGGCAAGACAATGTTCAAGAAATTGTTGAGAGGAGAATGGAAATAGACAACTGAACTCATGTGGGAATAAGATATTAATGATTGGTTCTGGAAGACTTTGTGATTGATTGAATGTTTTCAAGTTTCCTCAGATCAGCAATGTGATATCAATACAAGGCGGTGTACAGTTTTACAGTAGTTTTATCATGAAAATGCTTTGTATTTGACTTGTAATCTGTTATGTCACATTTTTACTTCCGGACCCCAAGAAGAGCAGCTTCCACCTAAGTGGTAGCTAATGGGGATCTGAATAAACAATAAACAATAGTTACCTGTCGTGCCGATGACCACCAGGATGGTTAAAATCCACACCAGAACTCTGGAGATGTAGCGGATGATGACCATCATGATGAGAGACAAAACTGCGGCAAAGACAAAGTGAAACTTGAAACCAAATAACATGGTGGATGTGACCTTGACCTGTTCACTGTACCTGTGTTTAATACTCCCTTTGCTTGGAAAACAAAGCCCTGTGTTTACATGTCATTTACAAACCACAGGACATCACATAACTGTTAGACGGAGTCGTACGGAGTGGAGGACTAACAAAATCAAAAGGAAACAACACTGAATGACTTGTGTCTTTGCTGCACCAATGGACGGACTGAGAACAGGCCTTTAATGAATGCCTCCAGGCCAAACTTCACCGGATGCGAAGGAGGTAACCACTCACACACTTCCTGTGTTATTTATGACAGAAATAGCTTGGCTTGTGAAAGCTGCCATCCTGCTGAATCCTCCGGGCAATTAGAGTTGAGCTGTCGGAGTGGCAGAAATTGCAGGACAGTGATAGCACATGCATACTGTAAGTCAGATGGAAGGACGTGGGTTTTACCTAGAGCCAGCACACAAAGGCCCATGATGATTTCCTTGCTGGCCATCAACCCGGCAACCGCTCGACGCACAATACTGTTGTCATTAACTACATTGATGAAGGCCTCAGCGAATTCCGCATAGCAGCTGATGTCCACAGGAATACAGCGGTGGAGAAGTGCTACGGTCTTACTGCACAGCAGAGAAGGATCATTGGTCAGACACGAACGTGCATGTGGTTCGTCTGGACCTTTGTTGTACAGGAAGTTCAGGGTACACTTGACCATGTTTTTGAATATTTTCAAGAAAACTAGAAAGATCAAATGTGTAAATAAAAACGGAGTTACCTTGGTCGAACAGGGAGTCTGGGACATTTAGTGAATCTCTCGGAATGGTGTGGGTATTGTGTAACAGACACATCATAGGTGCAAAGTGCAGATCCTATTGACAAGTTCCATTAAAGGATTTGGAAAAAGTGACACTGACACTGAAACACCGAAGGGATATTTCTCTTCTCACCATCATCCAGAGCAAACTGCCTCAAATCGTTGTATGTCGTCAATTCAGCAGCAGGACATTTGGAGACACACAAGGCAATGGACTTCACCTTCATGTTGATGAAGTCAATGTTGCACGGGTCCAGAAAGAAAACATTTCTGACAGAGAAGAACATATGCTTTACTTGCTAAAACACAGTGCCACAATTTCTTCCAGAATCAGAATACAAGTAGATGTAATGATTATAACATCAGTTGAGAGTTTTCTGTCTGGAATGAAAAGAGCAAGATGTTGACATTTGCTGCCCTGCTGCACAAATCCCTCATTGTAGCAGGAACGCCTTCATTCAGAGCCATGATGGGCAATCAGCCCATCAATAACGCATGACCCATTGTTTAGCCAACACTGGGCCTGCAAGCTGCATGCTAATGCAAAGCTACTACCCAAAGAAAGGATGATAAGAGGACAATGTGTTATCTACGGCCCCATAAACCTGAACCTGAATACTAAATTAGGATAGGTCACATATTTTATTAGATGTCACTCCGTGCTGGTGTCCTCTACAGACCAAACATCAAACAGATGAAACACTGTCGTCTGGGGACGAGGTGAAGCTTAGGTACAGTTCTGTGATATATAACACAAATATCTACGGTTACTTCAGGTCAATGAGGCAGGCAGCTGATGTAAAGAGGTATAGAAAATTGTTTACAAGATGCTGTTGGCAGAAAATGAGATTAGGATTACATGATGCAATCCTTGCATGTATATGTGTAACCCTACCGGCTTCATCTGGGCCACCAGAATCAACAAGCCTGAAGTTCAATCTTTCCATCACCTTTTTTTACGCAAAATATTAAAAGAAAATCTATTGCCAGCAGGATTATATGTAGACTATATGAGTCAAGCCAACCACAGAGACAGGTAAAGGTGCACGTGGTGAAAAGAATGAGCCAACATACTTGAGGTCTTTCATGTTCCGACCACTGAGGGGAACTCCCTCGATCTTGGTGTTGTTTTGACCACAGGTGTTACCATAACTGTCGTATCCGTAGATGAGTCTGGCGGAGGCACCTGTAAAAACTACGAAGCCACAAATACACGCCTGCAGAGGAAAAGTTACAAGCTGTCAGTCAGGGGAATGAGCCAGAGTCATTTCAAGATGTTGACCCTCAAACAGTCAACATATTTTGACACAACTGTAAATGCTGGTAATAATTTCCTGTCCGCCTTCATATAAATCATCAGTGTCAGAAATCATACTACACTATCTGCACAACACTGACAATCTATTCCACATCAAACATTTGTAGATATTTGCATGTATAACATAGAATCTTACTGTGTGCAAACACACATGTGCATAAATCACTTCATCAGGTCCATCTATAGGGACATGCTGCTGACACTTTCATCATCCAAAGTACTTTATTTATCCCAGAGGACAATTCCTTCATTCCAACAGCTTCAGCCGAGGAAGTAGAAAGACAGTAGTAAGTAAAAGACAAACTAGATGACACTAGAAGTGTGAATAAAGTATAGGTATGCATATCTAAATAAGGTAAGTACATATACAGCATACACATTCACTATATACACAATTCACACACACAGTGTTATGTAGCACTAGTTGTACTTTGCAGAAACCCACTTACCATGCCGATGCAGAACAGTGAGAACAGGACGAGCCATAGGATGTCCGTGCAGCTGCGCTGTTCCAGCGGTTTCCACTCACGTTTACTCTGCCGAGGCATAAATACAGCACAGGAGTGGACTTATTCTTCCTTTATGCTGTTTGGAGCTGGAACAGAACCCCTGCTGCCTCCGTGAGGAGTCCACTTGTTACTGTCCACACACGCCTCCCGCCGGACTCCCCCCCACGACAACTAGCCTGACAGTTTCCAAGTCGCTGAACTTCCACCATCTTTATCTTACCTGAGCGCTGCTACAACATCCCATTGTAAACACTCCAGGTAAAACCTTGAGCTCGACCAACGCAAGGCTGTATCTGTGTTTTCTTCGGTAGAATACAGGTTTCTTTAAGTCATGTCTTTCTCTCATTTCGCGACGAGCTAAACACTTTAAGTTTCAACTGTCCTCTCAAGAGTTCACTCACAAACACCCACTTTCCAAGTCGCTGCCTTCAGGTAACAGGTAAAAAAAAATACAACACGGAAACAAACGTGTTTCATATGCTGCCTTCATGAGCTGCCGGACACTTCAACACTATTAGTTGCGCACCGAGTAACAGATGGGGTACTCACAACAAAACATGAACGAACAACACGTATTTAAAATACATACCTAAATAAAATTTTACAGTTGTTTTTTAGGTTCCTTGCTCGCTGGATAATATACATACTAAGGACGTCGCGAATGAACTGAAGTAATTTTGTGAAGTTCCGAGATGTCAGAGAAGTAGCACAGCGGTCGGCCTGGCTGTTTGTGTGTGAGGTGTTTTAGCGCCGTTTGCTGGAAGGGAAGTAGGAACTGTCGACGGGGATGACGTAAATTCATAGTTTTCACGTAGTCACGTAAATTCATAGTTGAGTGCAGGTGTCTTTTAACGGCAGCAAATAAAACAATAAAACCACTCTGGAGGTTAAGCAAAAATAAATTCATTAAAAAGAAGTAACTACCGTGCTCTGAGGATTTGGCATTGTGATGACATCGTTCACCCAGTGGAGATGGGAAGCATTGTTGCCAGGTTGGAGCTGCATTATCGTACCAGAGACTCAGAATTATCGTAGTTTGAAGGAAATGTTGTACACCTGTCATAAACAAAATAACAATAGTGATATGTCCTTCTGTGTTGAGGCTTCAAAGTATACGTATGTCAGGAGGATTTTTGTGAGGCAAGTATCGATTCTTGTGCCGATGCCGTTGTGACCGTCTGACACAGATGCTCCAATACAAGCTTCTATAAGTTGGAGCAATTTTTCCTGTGAACTACTGCTTCAAAGCTTGCTTTGAAGAACAAAGGGCATGTCATTGATGACACGTCACCATCAATGGTCACCTAAGTGAGTGGCACAACATGATCTCATCGTCATACATTTGGCTTTTTAGATGGGAGCCTTTACGTTGTGGAGGCCAGATTATAATACAAATCCAATAATTATTGCCCACCTGCCAACGCTGATGGTGAGTAACATTAGCTTTGCAGCTAAATGTATTTTGATTTGGAACAGAACCTACATGTAAAATGTCATGACACACGCCATTAATTCACCCACAAATCTCCTCATCTCCAAATCTCCTCATGCAATTGAGTTTAAAATCAGCACATAGCAGCAGCTATTCTGACATAAAGTTAATTGTTTAAAGGCGTAGCAAATAATAATCACGGTCCCATTTTATTCAGGTGGTTGTAGTGTTAACCCTTTAACACTGACCATATTGCTGCCAATACATTTGTGCTACCATACTACATACCACAGTTATGTGACTATTTGTGTTATCAGGAAACGGTGAACAGTTACTGACAACTGAGACAGCAGCTCACTCGGTTTCCCTACCAGGTGTGAAGAGAAAACGAGGAGAATGAGAAATCGTCCAGCGACTAGGAGGAGAAAATGTTTCCTGAAAGTTGAACTTCACATGCTGTCACTTAATCATTTTGTAATGATTTGCTGCAACATAGCAAATGGGATTACCGTAATGACAGTAACATGGCTGTTCTGATCTTTCAGGTACCAATCGACATTTTCTCCTTCTAGCCACTGGAGAGTGAGGCAGGATGTCTGCTGATGCAGACAGTGAATTTTCTCCACCTGAGTGAGCATCTCCTCACTCATTATGCAACCAATGTGATTGTGATAGGAGTATTCCGGAAGTATTCAGATTTATGTCTTCGTAAAAGCCAGTCATTTTGGTTCACGGGTAAAGGAGTCTCAGTACAGAAACAATTCAACTGTACATTTTTCTTCATTAACACTCTAATCTTGACTTTATGATCATGTGACTGTACCATCCTTGCAGTTGGATATTGGCTGTTACATTTCAGAACTAGAGGCCCTGAAACAGATTCCAATGTTTGAAGGAGCATCTGTTCATAGAGTCATCACTTTGAAATATTTCTTCTCTTCACTGTGATGTTGTTCTGACCTGTATGTTCCTCAACAAGATGGACAAACAGTCCCTTGCATTTATTTTACACCAGCTCTAAATGTTAGCACTGTGCCGCTTTCACAGGAAAGAAAGGTCAATGTTCAACTTTAGAGGTTCACACCTCTTCTCAGTCTGTAAAGCAGCTGTTGAACAGTAGTGCTCATAAAGAAGTGTCCCTGGATGGAGACAAATGCAAGCGTTAAAATGTACTTAGCAATCTTTTTTCCTTTTTTTTCCAAACATGGATACTATTTGTGTTTTCGTGATACCTGCCAATCAATCAGGTTGAATCTAAAGTAGTAACAGTGACAGAGGTCCCAGATCATAATCACAATCCCATTATTAGTGTAACAGAGTTAAGCTGTTGATTCCACTGGTCACAGTGCAGCCAATCATATTTAGTTTTATTCCTGTATCTCAGACGCTCACTGGCTCCCATGGCTCACCTGGATGGTGACGTCAACACAGCGCCAGTATGTGATGATCAAGCCCATGTAGATCAGAAACACAAAGCACTGTGTTATATTGCAATGTTGTAAATAGTGTATTGTAATAACACTACTAACATTATATCATGTTCAGGAAGTTGGCAAAAGCATTACACTTAATTAACTGCACAGGGGAAATGTTTTATTTGTTAAATGTTCGCTGGTCGTAGCCTGAGCGTTAAGCTAACTTTAGCACGGGCGCTAAGATAACATTTGCTAACTTTCCCTATGAAGCTGTGCTTGAACGTGACTGACCAGTGCGTCTCCATACTGTCAGCAAAAGTACAGATGTTGGGAGGATTCATTTGGTAACTTAGTGCAAAGTCTTTCATCACATAAAGATCCAGAGCCCTCATCTTCTGACTCCTGATCTTAAGAATGTCCTGCTGATGTGCTGCTGTGGCAACAGTGTCCAAGGACAACATGTTTTTGTCGATCACAACTTGAAGCGTCAATGCCAACACATATGTTCAGCAGAATCGTAGGTGTGTGTGTGTGGGGAAGTGCTGAACAAGGAAGACAGAGGTTGTCAGATAACCCAAAGCCCCAAAAACGACAGCATACTCATCTGATGAAATGGTGATACAATGAATTTTTATGACACAATACGTCTTCTTCTTCTTCTTCTTTCGGCTTTGTCCCTCTTCAGGGGTTGCCACAGCGAATCATCGATTTCCATCTTTCCCTGTTCTCTGTATCCTCTACTCTGACCCCAACTACCTCCATGTCCTCCCTCACTGCATCTATAAACCTCCTCTTTGGTCTTCCTCTCTGTCTCCTACCTGGCAACTCCATCTCTAACATTCTCCTACCAATGTATCCACTGTCCCTCCTCTGCACATGTCCAAAACCATCTCAATCTAGCCTCTCTAGCTTTTTCTCCTAACCTTCCTGTCTGTGTTGTCCCTCTGATGACCTCATTCCTAATCCTGTCCATCCTGGTCACTCCTAAAGAGAATCTCAGCATCTTTAACTCTGCCACCTCCAGCTCTGCCTCCTGTCTTCTGCCTATTGCTAGTGTCTCTAAACCATACATCATAGCTGGTCTAACCACAGTCCTGTAAACCTTTCCCTTCACAATACGTCATAGTCTAAAAAAAAAGCTAACAAAATAAAAAAAAAAAAACCTGTGGGCATACTGCTTGTGCATATCTCTTCTGTTTTCATTTCCGCACAGGAATTAAAAACTGCATTTGTACCACAAATAATGTGAATGTTGTTTGCATATAGTGTGAAAGTGAGGTCTGATAGTAACCAGCAACAAGTACTGTATGGAAACGTCTGTTTGATGGAGGAAATCGGAAATGTCAAACTAAAATGACAACAGGAGTTAGCTTTGGTTTCCTGTTTCTGCATTAAATGATTCAATATAACAGTTTGTGTTGCTTTTTGTACATGGGTTGTTTTTGCCTTCCTTCCTGATAATCCAAGATTGGATTTACACCGTATGGTGGCACCCTGGCATTTCAAACAAGAACATTAAAAGAAAGGCAACGGAATCTGGTGGTGTACAATACCACACCGATAGAAGTTTCTTGACCTTGTAGACAGTTTTGTACAAAAATATAACACTGTGCACATATGCCGTGTCTTGTTCTGTTCTCTCTCTCTCTCTCACACACACACACACACATACACAAAGAGTACACAGATTATTTTAGACTGGAAACTGAAATGGTCAATAACTTGTACTTCCTGTTCCCACGGTAACAGACACATTATAACCCATGATCACAGGCCAAGGTCCCCTTGGATTTCCCCCCACAGTGATTTTTTTTTCTTGACTTCCGCATCTAAAATCAATAAGCTGGATGTCAGAGACAGTTTTCCATGACATCCCTCTAACTGTGTTGTTGTTGACGTTGATGTCTTTAGTGGCTTTTTTGTTTGAAGAATATTGCCTTTTGTGAAGTTCGAGTCATTTAGAAAAGAATGAAAGATGTAGTTTTAACTGTGGGAGGTAAATGAATACATGAGGAATCCTGAAAAGTTGTGTTAAAACTCCTGGTAAATGTGAAGATTGAAAATGTCCCATTGATTGGAAGGAGCATTTATCCCGACAAACATCACACACTGTTCCCACATGCGTAAACACCCTGTATTCTTCAATGACCAGTGATTTAGACTTTAACATATTTTTCCAATAGTAAATTCTCAGACTGAGGAATGTGAGGCTGTTTTCTTTCGGCCCTCACTGCTGCACTTAAAAAGCCAAAGGGTTGAACATCAGGGGATGATTGAGCATCATGAATAGGTCTTTGTCAACCACGTATGTGACCGCTCCAGACATGTGACCAGTGATGCTGCCTGCTGTAGAAAAAGTACCCCCCTGTTCTCTATCTGCCCTTCAACATCTCTTCTGATGCAGATGAACGCTCTCACACGGCGTCCAGCACATAGTAGGATTCAGCAGCAGGGTTTGGCGTCATGCTATGAATGAATTACTCATATATGTTATGTTTGCAATGAGCATTGGGTAAAAATGAACTCTAGCACTTCAAATGACATGAAGGTTTGTACATTATACTGGTATATTATACCTCCACAAAGTTTCATCTACTGCTTTTGTTTCTTCCTCTGTTTACGAGACACAAAATGGAAAAATATATACAGGTCCAATTCTTTTCTTTTACTCTATTTTTCACCATTGGTCCCATCTCTTGTTTCTTTTATTGTTTTTTTTTTTCCCCCAGCAGGAGACAAAGACAAAAACTGTCTCATGCAAATGAAGTATCCTTGCTCTTCTTCTCCCTCGCCTCAAAACACATGCAGCTTTTGTGCAAAATATCAGTATCATCATAATGGTATCTGCAGGACCTTCCTGGATTTCACTTGTTACCAGATTGGAAATCTGTCCATGGCATTTGCATGACAATACCGACAGCTGGGTTTCCAATATTTTTTTGTCGACTTTCTAGGGTCTGCTCTGTGCACAGCGCACCCACTAAGTACGGGAACGCTGTCCCTCAGCAGGCTTCTGGAAGTTAGCCAGTCAGATGTTTTAGTGAAGGAACCATAAAGAGAAAGGATCTTATTTCAGAAAGAGAAGGAACCAAACAGTGTCAAATAAACAGTTGTTTTTAAACGGAGAATTCTGCAGATCTATCCCGAGTCCCTAATTTAAAAGCATTCCCTTGATGCCTCATGTCTCTCATGGGTCATAACCACACATACAGATCCATCGCTGACAGAGGTCCAAGCTCACAGATGAACGTAAAGTCACAAGTGAATCCAGCGGTGATGTCGACTGGTTATCCTGACGCACTGAGAGGCCGACCTTTTTGAATTGTAGGCTTGAATATCCATATGAGGTCATGAGGTGGATAGCCTGAGTCATGCTCCGCGCTGGCACGAGTACTTGAGTCACCAGTCCAATCCATATGGAAGCAGGTGTGGTCAACCAGATCTGCAATTTCTTACACTGAGCACATGACAGACCCATCTTGATGAACTTGGATCCTTCCTGTTTAACAGGAGCAGCTGTGTCCCTCAAGAGCCAGCACAGTTCCCCACTGAGGCCAGACAAACAGGCTCATGCAACAGGGCTTCACCACACATCTGGATGACCCAAAGGTCATACAGGCCAGGGCTGCGGCTTTATTCCACTTCTCTCCTGTCCTGATTCTGCCTTTTGGGTCAATGCAACTGGAATAAAATCTTGATATGTTTGGTTACAGGTGGAAATCGTATGGACTTTGGCAACTCAAAATGTAGCTGGATATTGGGACATGTTTTCCATTTTTTAATGCAATAATTCGTTGACCCATGTGACAGGCCTGGGTGTTTTTGACAAACATATTGTTAAGGCTGAAGCCTGAGCTGAGTTCTTAAACCAAGTGCAGAGAATCTGACGCAAGAGACAAAGGGAGACACCAATTGATTTATTTTTGCACAACAAGGTAAAGCAAGCACGAGAAAAAACAAAACACAAACACAGCCGGGAACAAAAAGAGCACTACACTGTGGCGAGCAGGTAAGAGAGAAAAAACTGCGAGAACTAATGAGAGCGATGAACATGCAAAAACAAAGAACTCCACAGAACACTGGAGAAAACAAACCAAAGGCATGCACGAGGGCGGAAGAACCGGCTTGAGAGTCTGGCTAAAAGGCACAAACAATCTGGAAGTGGGGTGAGACCAGCGCACAGCTTAAGAGCAAGAGCAATCAGTGTGGTGATGAGAATCAGGTGCGTTGATTGCCACACCTCCACTGCCAACACAGAAGAAATGGGGGAGAAAAATGGAGAAGAAAACATGAAGGACTGACACCCCATGACACATTTAAGCAATACAGTCACCATTTCTTTCAGCCAGTGCCAACTTAAAATAACAAACAACTAAAAATAAGG
>NW_027614193.1:0-5000 GCF_965212315.1 Lampetra planeri
TACGGGGTATCTGGTAGGGTACGGGTATCTGGTAGGGTACGGGGTAAGGTACGGGTACGGGGTAGGGTACGGGTAACCGGGGTAACCGGGGTAACCGGGGGGTAACGGAAAAAAACAACCCATCGGTTGTGTGTGAGAGAGACGAGGCAGGAGAGATACGATATCGTCCCGAGTGGGTTTATACACAACTGATTGTATTGACCCGATTGATAATACGACCCCGAGACAACGGAGATAATTCCTAATTATAATAACCGAATACATCAGTGTAATCGCATACATTTGCATAACTTAATATGACCGCCTCTCTAATTACACAAATTAGCATATTTCCCCCTTGATTATGCATTTCCAGATTCTTTTTTAATTTTTAAAATACATTTTTCAAGACCCGACATACAACAAGTCCCACGACCTCCTGCGTACCAGGCGAGGTAGTCAACATCTCACCGGGGTAGAGAGAGACCCACGACCTCCTGGAGACCAGGCGATGGTAGTCAACATCTCACCGGGGGTAGAGAGAGAGACCCACGACCTCCTGCGTACCAGGCGAGGTAGTCAACATCTCACCGGGGGTAGAGAGAGACCCCCGACCTCCTGCGTACCAGGCGAGGTAGTCATCATCTCACCGGGGGGTAGAGAGAGAGACCCACGACCTCCTGCGTACCAGGCGAGGTAGTCAACATCTCACCGGGGTAGAGAGAGACCCACGACCTCCTGTGTACCAGGCGAGGTAGTCAACATCTCACCGGGGTAGAGAGAGCGACCCACGACCTCCTGCGTACCAGGCGAGGTAGTCAACATCTCACCGGGGTATCGTAGAGAGACCCAGGACCTCCTGTGTACCAGGCGAGGTAGTCAACATCTCACCGGGGTAGAGAGAGAGACCCACGACCTCCTGCGTACCAGGCGAGGTAGTCAACATCTCACCGGGGGTAGAGAGAGAGACCCACGACCTCCTGCGTACCAGGCGAGGTAGTCAACATCTCACCGGGGGTAGAGAGAGAGATCCACGACCTCCTGCAGACCAGGCGAGGTAGTCAACATCTCACCGGGGTAGAGAGAGAGACCCACGACCTCCTGCGTACCAGGCGAGGTAGTCAACATCTCACCGGGGGTAGAGAGAGAGACCCACGACCTCCTGTGAACCAGGCGAGGTAGTCAACATCTCACCGGGGTAGAGAGAGAGACCCACGACCTCCTGCGTACCAGGCGGGGTAGTCAACATCTCACCGGGGTAGAGAGAGAGACCCACGACCTCCTGCGTACCAGGCGAGGTAGTCAACATCTCACCGGGGTAGAGAGAGACCCACGACCTCCTGTGTACCAGGCGAGGTAGTCAACATCTCACCGGGGTAGAGAGAGACCCACGACCTCCTGTGTACCAGGCGAGGTAGTCAACATCTCACCGGGGTAGAGAAAGAGACCCACGACCTCCTGTGTACCAGGCGAGGTAGTCAACATCTCACCGGGGTAGAGAGAGACCCACGACCTCCTGTGTACCAGGCGAGGTAGTCAACATCTCACCGGGGTAGAGAAAGAGACCCACGACCTCCTGTGTACCAGGCGAGGTAGTCAACATCTCACCGGGGTAGAGAGAGCGACCCACGACCTCCTGTGTACCAGGCGAGGTAGTCAACATCCTGTAGAGGTCACAGTTTTGTGAGGAGCTCTGTGACCCCGCGCTGAGTCGCAGGTGGAGGTCCCAAATCGTCATCGCCGCTGATGGTGGCGTTGGTGTTGTTGGTGTTGTTGGTGGCGGTGGTGGTGGTGGTGGTGGTGTTGTTGGCGTTGGTGGTGGTGGCGTTGGTGGTGGTGTTGGTGGTGGTGGTGGCGTTGTTGTTGTTGTTGACGTTGTTGTTGTTGCTGCCGCTGCTGTTGTTGTTGTTGACGTTGTTGCCGATGTTGTCGTTGTTGCCGCTGTTGTTATTGCCGCTGTTGTTGTTGACGTTGTTGCCGCTGTTGTTGTTGACGTTGTTGTTGTTGCCGCTGTTGTTGACGTTGTTGTTGTTGCCGCTGTTGTTGACGTTGAGGTTGTTGTTGTTGACGTTGTTGTTGTTGACGATGTTGTTGACGGCCTCGAAGTGTCGCGCGATGTCCAGCAGGGAGCGCCTCTTGGTCTCGGGCATCCAGCGCAGCACGAGGGCGGCGGCCACGAGGCAGTCGGCGCAGGAAGAGGAGGAAACACCAGGGGCCCAGAGACTCCTGGGGGAGGGGGGGGGGGAGGGAGTGGGGGGGGAGTGGGGGAGGGGGAGGGGGAGGGGAGGGGGGGGAGGGGGGGAGGGGAGGGGGGAGGGGGGGGAGGGAGGGGGGGGGAGGGGGGGGAGTGGGGGGAGGGGAGGGGAGGGGGGGGGGAGGGGAGGGGGGGGGGAGGGGGGGGGAGGGGGGGGAGGGGGAGGGGAGGGGAGGGGGGGGGAGGGGGGGAGTGGGGGGGAGTGGGGGAGGGGGGGAGGGAGGGGGAGGGGGGGAGGGGGGGGGAGGGGAGGAGGGGGGGGGGAGTGGGGGAGGGGGGGAGGGGAGGGGGGAGGGAGGGGGAGGAGGGGGGAAGGGGGAGGGGGGGGGAGTGGGGGGTGGATGGGGGGGGGTGGAGGGGAAGGGAGGGGGGGGTGGGATGGGGGAGGGGGGAGGAGGGAGGAGGAGGCAGGGGAGGGGGGGGGGAGGGGGGGTGGATGGGGGAGGGGGAGGGGGAGGGAGGGGGAGGGGGGGGAGGGGGGGGGAGGGGAGGGGGGAGGGGGGGGAGGGGGGGGAGGGGGGAGGGGGGAGGGGGGAGGGGGAGGGGGGGAGGGGAGGGGAGGGGGGGAGGGGGGAGGGGGGAGGGGGAAGAGAGGGGGAGGGAGGGGGAGGAGGGGGGGAAGGGGGAGGGAGGGGGAAAGGGGGAGGGGAGGAGGGGGAGGGGAGGGGAGGGGGGGGAGGGGGGGGGGAGGGGGAAAGGAGGGGGAGGGGGGAGGGGAGGGGGGTGGGGGGGAGTGGGGGGGGAGGGGGAGGGGGGGAGGGGGAGGGGGGGAGGGGGGGGGAGGGGAGGGGAGGGGGGAGGGGAGGGGAGGGGGGGGAGGGGAGGGGGGGAGGGGGGGGGGGAGGGGGGAGGGGAGGGGGGGAGGGGGGAGGGGAGGGGGGGAGTGGGAGGGGGGGGGAGGGGAGGGGGAGGGGAGTGGGGGAGGGGGAGGGGGGGGGGGGAGGGGAGGGGAGGGGGGGAGTGGGAGGGGGGGGGAGGGGAGGGGAGGGGGAGGGGAGTGGGGGAGGGGGGAGGGGGGGGGGGAGGGGAGGGGAGGGGGGGGAGGGGGATGGGGAGGGGGGAGGGGAGGGGGAGTGGGGGAGGGGAGGGGGGGGGAGGGGGGGGGGAGGGGGAGGGGGGGAGGGGGGAGGGGGGAGGGGAGGGGGGAGGGGAGTGGGGGAGGGGAGGGGGGGAGGGGGGGGGAGGGGGAGGGGAGGGGGGGAGAGGGGGAGGGGGGAGGGGAGGGGAGGGGGGGAGTGGGAGGGGGGGGGGAGGGGAGGGGAGGGGGGGAGTGGGAGGAGGGAGGGGAGGGGGGGGGAGGGAGAGGGGGAGGGGGAGGGGAGTGGGGGAGGGGGGAGGGGGGGGAGGGGAGGGGGGGAGGGGGATGGGGAGGGGGGAGGGGAGGGGAGTGGGGGAGGGGAGGGGGGGGAGGGGGGGGGAGGGGGAGGGGAGGGGGGGAGGGGGGAGGGGAGGGGGGGAGGGAGGGGAGTGGGGGAGGGGAGGGGGGGAGGGGGGGGAGGGGGAGGGGAGGGGGGGGAGGGGGAGGGGGGAGGGGGGAGGGGGAGGGGGGGAGTGGGAGGGGGGGGGGAGGGGAGGGGAGGGGGAGGGGGAGTGGGGGGAGGGGGAGGGGGGGGGAGGGGAGGGGGGGAGTGGGAGGGGGGGGGAGGGGAGGGGAGGGGGAGGGGAGTGGGGGAGGGGGAGGGGGGGGGGAGGGGAGGGGAGGGGGGGAGGGGGATGGGGAGGGGGGAGGGGAGTGGGGAAGGGAGGGGGAGAGGGGGGGGGGAGGGGAGGGGAGGGGAGGGGGGGAGGGGGAGGGGGGGAGGGGAGGGGAGGGGGGGAGTGGGAGGGGGGGGGGAGGGGAGGGGAGGGGGAGGGGAGTGGGGGAGGGGGAAGGGGGGGGGGGGAGGGGAGGGGAGGGGGGGGAGTGGAGGGGGGGGGAGGGGAGGGGAGGGGGAGGGGAGTGGGGGAGGGGGAGGGGGGGGGGGAGGGGAGGGGAGGGGGGGAGGGGGATGGGGAGGGGGGGAGGGGAGGGGAGTGGGGGAGGGGGAGAGGGGGAGATGGGGGGGGTGGAGGGAGGGGGGAGGGAGGGGGGGGAGGGGTGGTGGGGGGAGGGGGAGGGGAGGGGGGGAGGGAGGGGTGGGGGGAGGGGGGGGAGGGGGGGAGGGGGTGGGGGTGGGGGTGGAGGGAGGGGGAGGGGAGGGGGGGAGGGGGAGGGGGGAGGGGAGGGGAGGGGGGGAGTGGGAGGGGGGGGGGAGGGGAGGGGAGGGGGAGGGGAGTGGGGGAGGGGGAGGGGGGGGGAGGGGGAGGGGGGGAGTGGGGGGGAGGGGAGGGGAGGGGGGAGGGGAGTGGGGGAGGGGGAGGGGGGGGGGAGGGGAGGGGAGGGGGGGAGGGGGATGGGGAGGGGGGAGGGGAGTGGGGGAAGGGAGGGGGAGAGGGGGGGGGGAGGGGGAGGGGAGGGGGGGAGGGGGAGGGGGGAGGGGAGGGGAGGGGGGGAGTGGGAGGGGGGGGGGGAGGGGAGGGGAGGGGGGGTGGAGTGGGAGGGGGGGGGGGAGGGGGAGGGGAGTGGGGAGGGGGAGGGGGGGGGGGGGGAGGGGAGGGGAGGGGGGGGAGTGGGAGGGGGGGGGGGGGAGGGGAGGGGAGGGGGAGGGGAGGGAGTGGGGGAGGGGGAGGGGGGGGGGGAGGAGGGGAGGGGGGGGAGGGGGATGGGGAGGGGGGAGGGCGCGAGGGAGTGGGGAGGGGGGAGGAGAGAGGGGGAGATGGGGGGGTGGAGGGAGGGGGGATGGAGGGG
>NW_027614193.1:10000-29047 GCF_965212315.1 Lampetra planeri
TGCCAGAGGCTACCTGGGGGACCTTTGTGTCTGCGTTTACGCTAACAGCACTTGCCCCTGCAGCCTGCTAGAAGCTACCTGGGGGGACTTTGTGTCTAGTGTGTACGCTAACAGCACTTGCCCCTGCAGCACTGCCGGAGGCTACCTGGGGGACCTTTGTGTCTGCGTTTACGCTAACAGCACTTGCCCCTGCATCACTGCCAGAGGCTACCTGGGGGACCTTTGTGTCTGCGTTCACGTTAACAGCACTTGCCCCTGCAGCATTGCCAGAGGCTACCTGGGGGACCTTTGTGTCTGCGTTTACGCTAACAGCACTTGCCCCTGCATCACTGCCAGAGGCTACCTGGGGGACCTTTGTGTCTGCGTTCACGTTAACAGCACTTGCCCCTGCAGCATTGCCAGAGGCTACCTGGGGGACCTTTGTGTCTAGTGTGTACGCTAACAGCACTTGCCCCTGCAGCACTGTCGGAGGTTACCTGGGGGACCTTTGTGTCTGTGTTTACGCTAACAGCACTTGCCCCTGCATCACTGCCAGAGGCTACCTGGGGGACCTTTGTGTCTAGTGTTTACGCTAACAGCACTTGCCCCTGCAGCACTGCCAGAGGCTACCTGGGGGGCCTTTGTGTCTAGTGTGTACGCTAACAGCACTTGCCCCTGCAGCACTGCCAGAGGCTACCTGGGGGAACCTTTGTGTCTAGTGTGTACGCTAACAGCACTTGCCCCTGCAGCACTGCCAGAGGCTACCTGGGGGGCCTTTGTGTCTAGTGTGTACGCTAACAGCACTTGCCCCTGCAGCACTGCCAGAGGCTACCTGGGGGAACCTTTGTGTCTAGTGTGTACGCTAACAGCACTTGCCCCTGCAGCATTGCCAGAGGCTACCTGGGGGACCTTTGTGTCTAGTGTGTACGCTAACAGCACTTGCCCCTGCAGCATTGCCAGAGGCTACCTGGGTGACCTTTGTGTCTAGTGTGTACGCTAACAGCACTTGCCCCTGCAGCATTGCCAGAGGCTACCTGGGTGACCTTTGTGTCTAGTGTGTACGCTAACAGCACTTGCCCCTGCAGCATTGCCAGAGGCTACCTGGGGGGCCTTTGTGTCTAGTGTTTACGCTAACAGCACTTGCCCCTGCAGCATTGCCAGAGGCTACCTGGGGGGCCTTTGTGTCTAGTGTTTACGCTAACAGCACTTGCCCCTGCAGCACTGCCAGAGGCTACCTGGGGGAACCTTTGTGTCTAGTGTGTACGCTAACAGCACTTGCCCCTGCAGCATTGCCAGAGGCTACCTGGGTGACCTTTGTGTCTAGTGTGTACGCTAACAGCACTTGCTCCTGCAGCATTGCCAGAGGCTACCTGGGTGACCTTTTTGTCTAGTGTGTACGCTAACAGCACTTGCCCCTGCAGCATTGCCAGAGGCTACCTGGGGGAACCTTTGTGTCTAGTGTGTACGCTAACAGCACTTGCCCCTGCAGCACTGCCAGAGGCTACCTGGGGGACCTTTGTGTCTAGTGTGTACGCTAACAGCACTTGCCCCTGCAGCACTGCCAGAGGCTACCTGGGGGACCTTTGCAACCTTGACCTCACCGGGTCCCAGAGCGAAGCAGACGATGAAGGCGAAGATCAAAGCCACGCTGACGTAGGCGAGCCACGTGACGGTCGCCTGCAAAGACAAAGGGGGCCCGGGTAGCCTCTGGCAGTGATGCAGGGGCAAGTGCTGTTAGCGTACACACTAGACACAAAGGTGGCCCAAGTAGCCTCTAGCAGGATGCAGGGGCAAGTGCTGTTAGCGTACACACTAGACACACAAAGGTCCCCCGTGTAGCCTCTGGCAGGATGCAGGGGCAAGTGCTGTTAGCGTACACACTAGACACACAAAGCTCCCCCGTGTAGCCTCTAGCAGGATGGAGGGGCAAGTGCTGTTAGCGTACACACTAGACACACAAAGGTCCCCCGTGTAGCCTCTGGCAGGATGGAGGGGCAAGTGCTGTTAGCGTACACACTAGACACACAAAGGTCCCCCGTGTAGCCTCTGGCAGGATGGAGGGGCAAGTGCTGTTAGCGTACACACTAGACACACAAAGGTCCCCCGTGTAGCCTCTGGCAGGATGGAGGGGCAAGTGCTGTCAGCGTACACACTAGACACACAAAGCTCCCCCGTGTAGCCTCTGGCAGGATGGAGGGGCAAGTGCTGTCAGCGTACACACTAGACACACAAAGGTCCCCCGTGTAGCCTCTGGCAGGATGGAGGGGCAAGTGCTGTTAGCGTACACACTAGACACACAAAGGTCCCCCGTGTAGCCTCTGGCAGGATGGAGGGGCAAGTGCTGCTAGCGTACACACTAGACACAAAGGTCCCCCGTGTAGCCTCTGGCAGGATGGAGGGGCAAGTGCTGTTAGCGTACACACTAGACACAAAGGTCCCCCGTGTAGCCTCTGGCAGGATGGAGGGGCAAGTGCTGTTAGCGTACACACTAGACACACAAAGGTCCCCCGTGTAGCCTCTGGCAGGATGGAGGGGCAAGTGCTGTCAGCGTACACACTAGACACACAAAGGTCCCCCGTGTAGCCTCTGGCAGGATGGAGGGGCAAGTGCTGTTAGCGTACACACTAGACACAAAGGTCCCCCGGGTAGCCTCTGGCAGGATGCAGGGGCAAGTGCTGTTAGCGTACACACTAGACACACAAAGGTCCCCCGTGTAGCCTCTGGCAGGATGGAGGGGCAAGTGCTGTTAGTAGCAGCAGCACCTACACACAGACAAAGCTCCCCCGTGTAGCCTCTAGCAGGCTGTAGGGGCAAGTGCTGTTAGTAGCGAGTAGCAGCACCTACACACAGACAAAGCTCCCCCGTGTAGCCTGTAACTGACTGTTGGGGCAAGTGCTGTTAGCGAGCACCTATGAAGGCTACCGGCACTGTGGCACACGAGGGGGGGGTGGGTGGCCAGCACCACGCCCGGCCGCCTTTGTCTCCCCAGTGGCGATGTTTACTAAACACCGCTACACCAGGTAACTCATTTGAGGCTGAGTCGACCTAGGGGAGGCCCAGGACCGGTTCAGATAATCGTCACCGGTGTTTGCCGTGAGCGGGAATCGAACCCGGGTCGCCAGGTTCATAGCGCAGCGCGCTAACCACTACACCCACCGCTCCCCACACAAACACAACAACAACAACCGACATTCGCCACTAAGTGGCGGTGACGTCACCACGACGCTTGTGCCAGGCCACGTGCACCTTGAGGCTGCCACGTGAAGTGTCGAACGCCCCGCTGGCAGGAGGAGGTCACGGGGCAGACCCAGCAGGTGCCACGGGTCGACTGACCGAGATGACCGAGACGACTGGCTGATGCACCACCTGTGCCCCCCCTACTGTGCCAACTCGCTTTGCTTTAGCCACCCGGCGCTCCGCTCGTTGTTGTGAGCGTCGCTCCTCCGCCCTCCGTTGTTGTTGGAGGGCGACTGCCTCCAACTGCCCAGTAGCGTCCTTCACGAGCCTCCTCCACTGAGGCCGATCTTGACACCGCTGGTACCAGTCATCGGCCAGTCCACTCAGCTCAAAGTCCTCTTGTACCACGTCACTCCATCTCTTCTCTAGCTCGTGCCGCGCCCGTTTAGCCCCCTCGATCCGGCCGAACAAAAGCTGTTTAGGCATGCGGTGGCTGGGCATGCGCGGGCTACATGACCCAGCCAACGCAGCCTTGCCTGCCGGAGGAGCTCACCGATGGGACTTTGCCCAGATCTTTCAAGAATTTGTGAGCTCCTCACACAATCCAGCCTGCAGGTTAAACCCAGGATGGCAGGCCAGCCTAAATGTTTCCAACCGGCGAAGATGCTCCACTAGGGGGGTCCACGTTTCGCAAGCGTAGAGAAGGGAGGGAATGACCGTGGCCGAGAAGACCCGAAGCTTCGTGCGGAGCGACAGACCAGGTAGCTTCCACACAGCGTTACGCAACCGATGAAAAGATATTGCCGCTCGACTGATTCGGAGTGAGACCTCTGCAGTTAAACCGGAGCCGGTCATGAGCACACTGCCCAGGTATGGGAAACTCTCCACTCTCTCCACTACTTGCCCCCATCACCGATTGGGAGTTGTGGGGGTGGAGTGTCCGATGGTACAAAATACCCAGGCAGGTGCTTAGTTTTGTTGGGGCTGATGGTAAGGCCCCACCTCTTAGTGGCACGCTCCAGTCTCAGCAGCAGCGTCTCCAACTCCTCTTCTGAATGAGCAGCTATTACCAAACAGACACACACCACACGTACACACACACACCCACCTCTTACCTGTAGCAACATGGACACTGTAATGAGGATGCAGCAGATGCTGGTCAAACCGAACCCGCAGATCAGCAGAGGCCGTCTGCCCAGCAGATCAATGGTCAGACCCTGCCGGGCACAGAACATCACCCCGGTCAGGTTTTGGTAGCGGCTAACGAGAGATGTTGACTACCTCGCCTGGTACGCAGGAGGTCGTGGGTCTCTCTCTACCCCGGTGAGATGTTGACTACCTCGCCTGGTACGCAGGAGGTCGTGGGTCTCTCTCTAACCCCGGTGAGATGTTGACTACCTCGCCTGGTACGCAGGAGGTCGTGGGTCTCTCTCTACCCCCGGTGAGATGTTGACTACCTCGCCTGGTCTAGAGGAGGTCGTGGGTCTCTCTCTACCCCGGTGAGATGTTGACTACCTCGCCTGGTCTACAGGAGGTCGTGGTCTCTCTCTACCCCCGGTGAGATGTTGACTACCTCGCCTGGTCTACAGGAGGTCGTGGGTCTCTCTCTACCCCCGGTGAGATGTTGACTACCTCGCCTGGTACGCAGGAGGTCGTGGGTCTCTCTCTACCCCGGTGAGATGTTGACTACCTCGCCTGGTCTACAGGAGGGTCGTGGGTCGCTCTATACCCCAGTGAGATGTTGACTACCTCGCCTGGTCTACAGGAGGTCGTGGGTCTCTCTCCTACCCCGGTGAGATGTTGACTACCTCGCCTGGTACGCAGGAGGTCGTGGGTTCGATCCCGGACGATGATGCTGCTGCTGATGATGCTGCTGCTGATGCTGCTGATGATGAAGATGCTGATTCTGCTGCTGACGATGATGAAGATGTTGCTGCTGATGATGATGCTGCTGCTGCTGATGCTGCTGCTACTTCTGATGAAGATGTTGCTGCTGATGATGATGGAAATGCTGATTCTGCTGCTGACGATGATGAAAATGTTGCTGCTGCTGATGCTGCTGATGCTGCTGCTGATGCTTCTGCTGCTGATGCTGCTGCTGATGCTGCTGATGATGATGCTGCTGCTGATGATTCTGCTTCTGCTGCTGATTCTGCTTCTGCTGCTGCTGCTGATGATGCTGCTGATGCTGCTGATGCTGCTGCTGATGATGCTGCTGCTGATGCTGCTGATGATGATGATGAGAACTCACGAAGATGAGGGTGGTGACTGCTTCGGCAATGCCCGTCCCCAGGGTCACATAGGGGACGTCCTCATCGGAGATGCCTGCCTGGGCGAACAGCGACGTCGCGTAGAAGTAGATCTGCGTGTGTGGGGGGTGGGGTGTGTGTGGGGGTGTGTGTGGGGGTGTGTGTGGGGGTGTGTGTGTGGGTGTGGGGGTGGTGTGTGGGGGGTGGGGGTGTGTGTGTGGGTGTGGGGGTGTGTGTGTGGGGTGTGTGTGTGGGTGTGGGGGTGTGTGTGGGGGGTGTGGGGGTGTGTGTGTGGGGGTGTGTGTGGGGGGTGGGGTGTGTGGGGGGGTGTGTGGGGGTGTGTGTGTGGGTGTGGGGGGGTGTGTGTGGGGGGTGTGTGTGGGTGGGTGTGGGGGGTGGGTGTGTGGGTGGGTGTGTGGGGGGGTGGGGTGTGTGTGGGGGTGTGTGTGTGGGGGGTGTGTGTGGGGGGGTGGGGTGTGTGTGGGGGTGTGTGTGGGTGTGGGGGTGTGTGTGGTGGGTGGGGTGTGTGGGGGTGTGTGTGTGGGTGTGGGGGTGTGTGTGTGGGGGGCGGGGTGTGTGGGGGGTGTGTGTGGGGGGTGTGTGGGGGGTGGGGTGTGTGTGGGGGTGTGTGTGTGGGTGTGTGTGTGGGGGGGTGGGGTGTGTGGGGGGGTGTGTGTGGGGGTGTGTGGGTGGGTGTGTGGGGGTGTGGGTGTGTGTGTGTGTGGGTGTGTGGGGGTGTGTGTGTGTGGGTGTGTGTGTGGGTGTGGGTGTGTGTGGGTGTGTGTGTGTGTGTGGGGGGGGTGTGTGTGTGGGTGTGTGGGGGTGTGTATGTGTGTGTGTATGTATGTGTGTGTGGGTGTGTGTGTGTGGGTGTGGGGGTGTATGTGTGTGTGGGGGTGTGTGGGTGTGTGTGGGTGGGGGGTGTGTGTGGGGATGTGTGGGGGTGTGTGGGTGTGTGTGTGTGGGGGTGTGTGAGTGTGTGGGGTGTGTGGGTGTGTGTGGGGGGTGTGTGGGGGTGTGTGTGGGTATGTGTGTGTGGGTATGTGTATGTATGTGTGTGTGAGTGTGTGTATGTATGTGTGTGTGGGTGTGTGTGGGTGGGTGTGTATGTGTGGGTGTGCGTGTGTGTGTGTATGTGTGTGGGGGTGTGTGGGTGTGTGTGGTTGTGTGTGGGAGGGTGGGTGTGTGTGTATGTGTGTGTGGGTGTGTGTGTATGTGTGTGTGTATGTGTGTGTGTATGTGTGTGTATGTGTGTGTGTATGTGTGTGTATGTGTGTGTATGTATGTGTGTGCATGTGTGTGCATGTGTGTGTATGTGTGCATGTGTGTGCGTGCGTGTGTATATGCGTGCGTGTGTGTGTGTATGTTTGTGTATGTGTGTGTATGTATGTGTGTATGTGTGTGTATGTGTGTATGTTGTGTATGTGTGTGTGTATGTGTGTGTATGGTGTGTGTATATGTGTCACCACGAGCGTCGTGGTGACGTCACCGCCACTTAGTGGCGAATGGCGGTTTGTTGTATATGTGTGTATGTATGTGTGTGTGTATATGTGTGTGTGTATGTGTGTGTGTATATGTGTGTGTGTATGTGTGTGTATGTGTGTGTGTATGTGTGTGTATGTGTGTGTGTGTATGTGTGTATGTATGTGTGTGTGTATATGTGTGTGTGTATGTGTGTGTGTGTATATGTGTGTGTGTATGTGTGTGTATGTGTGTGTATGTGTGTATGTGTGTATGTGTGTATGTGTGTGTGTATGTGTGTATGTGTGTGCATGTATGTGTGTGCATGTGTGTGTATGTGTGTATGTGTGTATGTGTGTGTGTGTGTGTATGTGTGGTGTATGTGTGTATGTGTATATGTGTGTGTGTATGTGTGTGTATGTGTGTGTATGTGTGTGTGTGCGTGTGTATATGCGTGCGTGTGTGTGTGTATGTGTGTATGTGTATATGTGTGTGTGTATGTGTGTGTGTATGTGTGTGCATGTGTGTGTATGTGTGTATGTGTATATGTGTGTGTGTATGTGTGTGTATGTGTGTGTATGTGTGTGTGTGCGTGTGTATATGCGTGCGTGTGTGTGTGTGTATGTGTGTATGTGTATATGTGTGTGTGTATGTGTGTGTGTATGTGTGTGTATGTGTGTGTGTGCGTGTGTATATGCGTGCGTGTGTGTGTGTGTATGTGTGTGTGTATGTGTGTGTATATGTGTGTATGTGTGTGTGTATATGTGTGTATGTGTGTGTGTGTATGTGCATGTGTGTGTATGTGTGTGTGTGTATGTGTGTGTATGTGTGTGTATGTGTGTGTATGTGTGTATGTGTGTGTGTATATGTGTGTATGTGTGTGTATGTATGTGTGTGCATGTGTGTGTATGTGTGTGTGTGTATGTGCATGTGTGTGTGTATATGTGTGTGTGTATGTGTGTGTGTATATGTGTGTGTGTATGTGTGTGTATGTGTGTGTATGTGTGTATGTGTGTGTGTATGTGTGTGTATGTGTGTGTGTATATGTGTCACCACGAGCGTCGTGGTGACGTCACCGCCACTTAGTGGCGAATGGCGGTTGTTGTATATGTGTGTATGTATGTGTGTGTATGTGTGTGTATGTGTGGATGTGTGTGTATGTGTATGTATGTGTGTGTGTATGTGTGTGTATGTGTGTGTGTGTATGTGTGTATGTATGTGTGTGTGTATATGTGTGTGTGTAGTGTTGTGTGTATATGTGTGTGTGTATGTGTGTGTGTATGTGTGTGTATGTGTGTGTATGTGTGTGTATGTGTGTGTATGTGTGTGTGTATATGTGTGTGTGTATGTGTGTGTATGTGTGTGTATGTGTGTGTATGTGTGTGTGTGTATGTGTGTATTGTGTGTGTGTATGTGTGTATGTGTGTGCATGTATGTGTGTGCATAGTGTGTGTATGTGTGTATGTGTGTATGTGTGTGTGTGCGTGTGTGTGTGTGTGTATGTGCATGTGTGTGTGTGTGTGGGGAGCGGTAGTGTAGTGGTTAGCGCTACGCTACAAACCCAGCGACCCGGGTTCCATTCCCGCTCACAGCCAACACCACCGGTGGACGATTATCTGAACCTGTACCTGGGCCTCCCCTAGGTCGACTCAGCCTCAAATCAGTTACCCGGTGCGATGTGGTCAACATCGCCACTGGGAGACAAAGGCGGCCGGGCGTGGTGCTGGCCACCCACCCCCCCCCCCCCCTCGTGTACCGTTCCAGCCTTCATAGGTGCTGCAACTCGCTAACAGCACTTGCCCTTACAGTCTGTTACAGCCTACACGGGGGTCATGAGGGGTCACGGGGGATCACGGGGGGTCACGGGGGGTCACGGGGGGTCACGGGGGGTCACGGGGGGTCACGACGATGCTCAGATTTTAAATGTTGTGCCTTGGCACTCCGAACACACCTGCGTGCTGTACAGGTACACTACAGTATACACTACACTATACACTACTACACTACTACACTATACACTACACTAGACACTACTACACTATACACTACTACACTATACACTACACTATACACTACTACACTATACACTACACTATACACTACTACACTACTACACTACTACACTATACACTACTACACTATACTATACACTACACTATACACTACTACACTATACACTACTACACTATACACTACTACACTATACACTACTACACTATACACTACTACACTATACACTACTACACTATACACTACTACACTATACACTACACTATACACTACTACACTATACACTACTACACTATACACTACACACTACACTATACACTACACTATACACTACACTATACACTATACACTACACTATACACTACTACACTATACACTACTACACTACACTATACACTACTACACTACACTATACACTACACTATACACTACTACACTATACACACCTACACTACACTATACACTACACTATACACTACACTATACACTACTACACTATACACTACTACACTATACACTACTACACTATACACTACTACACTATACACTACAACACTATACACTACACTATACACTACACTATACACTACTACACTATACACTACTACCTATACCTACTACACTATCACTACTACACTCATACACTACTACACTATACACTACTACACTATACACTACTACACTATACACTACACTATACACTACACCAATCTACACTACACTACACTATACACTACACTATACACTACTACACTATACACTACACTACTACACTACACTATTACACTACAATACACTACACTATACACTACACTATACACAACACTATACACTACACTATACACTACTACACTATACACTACACTATACACTACACTACTACACTACACTATACACTACACTACCATACACTACACTATACACTACACTATAAACACTACCACTACTACACTACTATACACTACACTATACACTACACTATACACTACACCATACACTACACTACTACACTACACTATACACTATACTATACACTATACACTACACTATACACTACACACTATACACTACTACACTATACACTACACTATACACTACACTATACACTACTACACTATACACTACACTACACACTACACTATACACTACACTATACACTACTACACTATACACTACACACTACACTATACACTACTACACTACACTATACACTACACTACTATACACTACTACACTATACACTACTACACTATACACTACTACACTATACACTACTACACTATACACTACACACTACACTATACACTACACACTACACTATACACTACACTATACACTACACACTACACTATACACTACACTATACACTACTACACTATACTAGACACTACCACACTATACACTACACTACTACACTACACTATACACTACACTATACACTACACTATACGCTACACTATACACTATACACTACACACTACACACTACACTATACACTACACACTACACTGCACACTACACTACACTACACACTACACTACACTACACACTACACTACACTACACACTACACTATACACTACACTATACACTACACACTACACACTACACTATACACTACACTATACGCTACACTACACACTACACTACACACTACACTAACCACACTATACACTACACTATACACTACACTATACACTACACTACACACTATACACTACACACTACACGCTACACTCACCGCATTGACGCCACTCATCTGCTGCAAGATGTTCAAGGCGACGATGATGACGATCTGCCTCCTCATCCCCGGGTCACGGAGCAGATCCAGCACGGACCTCGCTGCCACGCTCCGTTCCTCCTCCATCTGCTCCATCTCCCGCTCAACGCTCCCTCCCCCATCACCGCCATCACCGCTATCATCGCCATCATCGCCATCGGCTCCACGGAGCCAGCGCAGGGCTGGGAAGTCGAGGTGGAGGTAGAGGGAAGGGTGATTACAACCACCATCATCACCATCATCACATCATCATCACCATCACCACTACCTCCACTACCACCACCTCCACTGCCACCACCTCCATCACCACCATCACCATCACAACCACCATCACCACCACCACCACCATCACCACCACCATCATCATCATCATCATCACGACCTCCACTACCACCACCTCCACTGCCACCACCTCCATCACCACCATCACCATCACCACCACCACCACCATCATCATCATCACGACCTCCATCACCACTTCCTCCACCACGACCACCATCACCTCCATCCACCCCACCACCATCACCTCCACCACGACCACCATCATCACCACCACCACCATCACTACCATCACCACCTCCATCACCATCACCACCACCACCACCTCCATCACCACCACCACCACCACCACCTCCATCACCACCACCACCACCACCTCCATCACCACCACACCACCACCACCGAGTGGAGTGAGTGCTGAATCAACGTCCCTCCCCCAGCGCCTATCGAGCAGTGTAGCGAGCCCGGCACCCACCTGCGAGCGCCCTGCGCGTCTCCCCGCGGTCGAGCAGCATCATCACCACCACAACTACTACCACCACCATCACCACCACCACCATCACCACCACCATCACCACCACCACCATCACCTCCACTACCATCATCACCACCACCACCACCTCCACCATCACCACCACCATCACCTCCATTCATCACCTCCATCACCACCACCATCACCTCCACTACCATCATCACCACCACCACCACCTCCACCACCACCACCACCATCACCACCACCATCACCACCACCATCACCACCACCATCACCACCACCATCACCTCCACTACCATCATCACCACCACCACCTCCATCATCACCTCCATCACCACCACCACCACCACCACCTCCATCACCTCCATCACCACCTCCACCTCCATCACCTCCACCACCACCTCCATCACCACCACCACCATCACCACCACCATCACCTCCATGGAGCGAGTGGCGTAAGCGAGTGAAGTGAGTGAGTGGAGTGAGTGGAGGTGAAGGAAAGGGAGTGAGTCCTGAATCAACGTCCCCCCCCTCCACCACCACCACCACCTCCCCCATCACCTCCAGGGAGCGAGTGGAGTGAGTGGATGTGAAGGAGAGGGGAGTGAGTCCTGAATCAACCTCCCCCCACCTCCCCCCACCTCCCCCCACCTCCCCCCACCTCCCCCCCACCTCCCCCCACCTCCCCCCACCTCCCCCCACCTCCCCCCACCTCCCCCCCACCTCCCCCCACCTCCCCCCACCTCCCCCCACCTCCCCCCCATCGAGCAGTGTAGCGAGCCCGGCACCCACCTGCGAGCGCCCTGCGCGTCTCCCCGCGGTCGAGCAGCAGGTGCCGGGGGCTCTCGGGCAGCCCAGGGCAGTGACACGAGCTGCAGGGCGGCAGGGAGAGCCGGCAGGGAGAGAGCCAGAGGCCAGAGCTGAGGCTCACCCAGTTACCTGCCTGGGGGGGGGAGGGGGGGGGAGAGGGGGTGGGGGGTGGGGGTGGGGGGGGGAGGGAGGGGGGAGGGGGTAGGGGAGGGGGAGGGGTGGGGGGGAGGGAGTGAGACAGGGCGGCAGGGAGAGCCGGCAGGGAGAGAGCCAGAGGCCAGAGCTGAGGCTCACCCAGTACCTGTCTGGGGGGGGAGGGGGAGAGAGGGGAGGGGTGGGGGTGGGGGGAGAGGGGGGGGGGAGTCAGACAGAGCGGCAGGGGAGAGCGCCAGAGGCCAGAGCTGAGGCTCACCCAGTACCTGCCTGGGGGGGGGAGGGGGGGGAGGGGGAGAGAAGGGGTGGGGGGGAGTCAGACAGGGCGGGCAGGGAGAGCGCCAGAGGCCAGAGCTGAGGCTCACCCAGTACCTGTCTGGGGGGGGAGGGGGGAGGGGGAGGGGTGGGGGTGGGGGAGAGGGGGAGTCAGACAGAGCGGCAGGGAGAGAGCCAGAGGCCAGAGCTGAGGCTCACCCAGTACCTGCCTGGGGGGGAGGGGGGGGGAGGGGGAGGGGTGGGGGTGGGGGAGAGGGGGGGGGGAGTCAGACAGAGCGGCAGGGAGAGAGCCAGAGGCCAGAGCTGAGGCTCACCCAGTACCTGTCTGGGGGGAGGGGGAGGGGTGGGGGTGGGGGGAGAGGGGGGGGGGGAGTCAGACAGAGCGGCAGGGAGAGGGCAGAGGCCAGAGCTGAGGCTCACCCAGTACCTGTCTGGGGGGGGAGGGGGGGGGAGAGGGGGTGGGGGGTGGGGGTGGGGGGAGAGGGGAGAAGGGGTGGGGGTGGGGGGTGGGGGTGGGGGAGAGGGGGTGGGGGGAGGGAGGGGGGAGGGGTGGGGGGAGGGGTGGGGGGGGAGGGTGAGTCAGACAGGCCGGCAGGGAGAGAGCCAGAGGGCAGAGCTGGGGCTCACCCAGTACCTGCCTGGAGGGGGTGGGGGGACGGGGGTGGGGGAGGGAGGGGGTGGGGTGGGGGAGGGTGGGGAGGGAGGAGGGGTGGGGAGGGGGGGGTGGAGGGAGGGAGTATAGTACACACACTATACACTACACACTATACACTACACACTATCACTACACTACACTACACACTACACTACACACTATACACTACACATATACACTACACTATACACTACACACTATACACCTACACACACTACACATACACTACACAAACCACACACACTATACACTACACACATACACTACACACTATACACCATACACTACACACTATACACTACGACTATACACTACACTATACACTACACACTATACACTACACACTATACACTACACACTATACACTACACTATACACTACACACATTCACTACACATAACACCCACTACACACACACACACTACACACGATACAGCTACACACGATACACTACACTACCACACTACACATACTATACACGACACACTATACACTACCACATACACTACACACTAACACTACACTATACACTACACACTATACACTACACACGATACACTACACACATACCCTACACCACTAACACTACACATAACCTACACACTATACACTACACTATACACTACGACACTACACTATACACTACACTATACACTACCACACTACACATACACTACTACACTACACTATACACTACACACTACACTATACACTACACTATACACTACACTAACACTACTACACTACACTATACACTACACTATACACTACACTATACACACTACACTACACTATACACTACACATACACTACACTATACACTACTACACTACACTTACACTACACTAACACTACACTACACTATACACTACTACACTACACATACACTACACTATACACTACTACACTACACTATACACTATACACTACACTATACACTACACTATACACCTACTACACTACCTATACACTACACTATACACTACTACACTACACTATACACTACACTATACACTACTACACTATACACTACACTATACACTACACTACACACTACACTATACACTATACACTACACTATACACTACTACACTACACTATACACTACACTATACACTACTACACTATACACTACACTATACACTACACTATACACTACACTATACACTATACACTACACTATACACTACACTATACACTACTACACTACACTATACACTACACTATACACTACTACACTATACACTACACTATACACTACACTATACACTACACTATACACTACACACTACACCTATACACTACACTATACACTACACTATACACTACTACACTACACTATGCACTACACTATACACTACTACACTATACACTACACTATACACTACACTACACACTACACTATACACTACTACACTATACGATACACTACTACACTATACACTACACTATACACTACACTATACACTACACTATACACTACTACACTATACTATACACTACTACACTATACTACCACCGCCACCATCACCACCCCCCCCCCCCCACCCCCACCCCCCCCCACCACCCCCCCCCCCCCCCACCCCCCCCCCCCCCCACCACCACCACCCCCCCCCCCACCACCACCACCATCACCACCACCATCACCCCCACCACCACGACCACCCCCCCCCCCCCCACCCACCCCCCCCCCCCACCACCACCACCATCACCACCACCACCCCCACCACCACCCACCCCCCCACCCACCACCACCACCACCACCACTACCACCCCCCCCCCCCCACCACCATCACCACCACCACCCCACCACCACCCCCCCACCACCCCCGACCACCACCCCCCCCCCCCCCACCACCACCACTCACTTGAGCCCAGCCAGTTGACCCACGATCAGCCCGAAGGTGCAGAAAACGATGGTGGTCATGGCGAGGGCCCCGCGCTGATGCTGCAAGGCGCTCTCGCCCCAGGTACATGGGCTGTAGGCTCATCCCGATACCTGAGGACACCCACAGGGTTCAGTGTTAGTCACTGAGACTCCCACAGGGTTCTGTGTTAATCACCGAGACTCCCACAGGGTTCAGTGTTAATCACCGAGACTCCCACAGGGTTCAGTGTTAATCACCGAGACTCCCACAGGGTTCAGTGTTAATCACCGAGACTCCCACAGGGTTCAGTGTTAATCACCGGAGACTCCCACAGGGTTCAGTGTTAATCACTGAGACTCCCACAGGGTTCAGTGTTAATCACCGAGACTCCCACAGGGTTCAGTGTTAGTCACTGAGTGAGACTCCCACAGGGTTCAGTGTTAATCAGAGAGAGGGCTCAGTGTTAATCACTGAGACCACCCACAGGGTTCAGTGTTAATCACTGAGACTCACAGAGCCAGGACTAAGGCTCCCACAGGGTTCAGTGTTAATCACCGAGACTCCCACAGGGTTCAGTGTTAATCACTGAGTGAGACTCCCACAGGGTTCAGTGTGAATCACTGAGTGACACTCCCACAGGGTTCAGTGTTAATCACTGAGTGACACTCCCACAGGGTTCAGTGTGAATCACTGAGTGACACTCCCACAGGGTTTCAGTGTGAATCTCTGAGTGACCCTCCCACAGGGTTCAGTGTGAATCACTGAGTGACACTCCCACAGGGTTCAGTGTGAATCACTGAGTGACACTCCCACAGGGTTCAGTGTGAATCACTGAGTGACACTCCCACAGGGTTCAGTGTTAATCACTGAGACTCCCACAGGGCTCAGTGTGAATCACTGAGTGACACTCCCACAGGGTTCAGTGTGAATCACTGAGTGACACTCCCACAGGGTTCAGTGTTAATCACTGAGTGACACTTTCACAGGGTTCAGTGTTAATCACTGAGACTCCCACAGGGCTCAGTGTGAATCACTGAGTGACACTCCCACAGGGTTCAGTGTGAATCACTGAGTGACACTCCCACAGGGTTCAGTGTTAATCACTGAGTGACACTCCCACAGGGTTCAGTGTGAATCACTGAGTGACACTCCCACAGGGTTCAGTGTGAATCACTGAGTGACACTCCCCACAGGGTTCAGTGTGAATCACTGGAGTGACACTCCCACAGGGTTCAGTGTTAATCACTGAGTGACACTCCCACAGGGTTCAGTGTGAATCACTGAGTGACACTCCCACAGGGTTCAGTGTGAATCACTGAGTGACACTCCCACAGGGTTCAGTGTGAATCACTGAGTGACACTCCCACAGGGGTTCCAGTGTGAATCTCTGAGTGACACTTTCACAGGGTTCAGTGTTAATCACTGAGACTCCCACAGGGCTCAGTGTGAATCACTGAGTGACACTCCCACAGGGTTCAGTGTGAATCACTGAGTGACACTCCCCACAGGGTTCAGTGTTAATCACTGAGTGACACTCCCACAGGGTTCAGTGTGAATCACTGAGTGACACTCCCACAGGGTTCAGTGTTAATCACTGAGTGACACTCCCACAGGGTTCAGTGTGAATCTCTGAGTGACACTCCCACAGGGCTCAGTGTTAATCACTGAGTGACACTCCCACAGGGGTTCAGTGTGAATTACTGAGTGACACTCCCACAGGGTTCAGTGTGAATCACTGAGTGACACTCCCACAGGGTTCAGTGTGAATCACTGAGTGACACTCCCACAGGTTCAGTGTTAATCACTGAGTGACACTCCCACAGGGTTCAGTGTGAATCTCTGAGTGACACTTTCACAGGGTCAGTGTGAATCTCTGAGTGACACTCCCACAGGGTTCAGTGTGAATCTCTGAGTGACACTTTCACAGGGCTCAGTGTGAATCTCTGAGTGACACTCCCACAGGGCTCAGTGTGAATCTCTGAGTGACACTTTCACACTGGGTAGGCACCACTGTTGATGCCCATGACGAGTCGCCCGGCGATGATGAGCTCGGAAGGAGGATGCCGCCCGGCTCAGTCCGAGCATCAGCGATGCGGCCATCGTGAAGGCGTTGCTAGCGAGCAGCCCGTTGCGTCTGTTGCGTGGTGACGTCGTTCAACAATCGTCATCATCGTCGTCATCATCATCAACATGGTCAACATCATCATCATCATCGTCGTCGTTGTCAACATCATCATCGTCGTTGTTGTTGTTGTCAACATCGTCATCGTCATTATCGTCGTCATTATCGTCATCATCGTCGTTGTCATCGTCATCATCAACATGGTCAACATCATGATCATCGTCGTTGTCAACATCATCATCGTCGTCATCGTTGTCAACATCGTCATCGTTGTCGTAATCAACATGGTCAACATCGTGGTCATCATCATCATCGTCGTTGTCAACATCATCATGGTCATCATCGTCATCATCGTCGTCATTATCGTCATCATCGTCGTTGTCAACATCATCATCATCGTCGTCGTTGTCAACATCATCATGGTCAACATAATCATCATCATCATCGTCGTTGTCAACATCATCATGGTCATCATCGTCATCATCGTCGTCATTATCGGTCATCATCGTCGTTGTCAACATCATCATCATCGTCGTCGTTGTCAACATCATCATCATGGTCATCATCGTCGTCATCATCATCATCGTCGTCAACATCGTCATCATCGTCGTCGTCAACATCATCATGGTCATCATCGTCATCATCGTCGTCATTATCGTCATCATCGTCGTTGTCAACATCATCATCATGGTCATCATCGTCGTTGTCAACATCATCATCATGGTCATCATCGTCATCATCATCATCGTCGTCAACATCATCATCATCATCGTCGTTGTCAACATCATCATGGTCATCATCGTCGTCATCGTCGTCATTATCGTCATCATCGTCGTTGTCAACATCATCATCATCGTCGTCGTTGTCAACATCATCATCATGGTCATCATCGTCGTCATCATCATCATCGTCGTCAACATCGTCATCATCGTCGTCGTCAACATCATCATGGTCATCATCGTCATCATCGTCGTCATTATCGTCATCATCGTCGTTGTCAACATCATCATCATGGTCATCATCGTCGTTGTCAACATCATCATCATGGTCATCATCGTCATCATCATCATCGTCGTCAACATCATCATCATCATCGTCGTTGTCAACATCATCATGGTCATCATCGTCATCATCGTCGTCATTATCGTCATCATCGTCGTTGTCAACATCATCATCATCGTCGTCGTTGTCAACATCATCATCATGGTCATCATCGTCGTCATCATCATCATCGTCGTCAACATCGTCATCATCGTCGTCGTCAACATCATCATGGTCATCATCGTCATCATCGTCGTCATTATCGTCATCATCGTCGTTGTCAACATCATCATCATGGTCATCATCGTCGTTGTCAACATCATCATCATGGGTCATCATCGTCATCATCATCATCGTCGTCAACATCATCATCATCATCGTCGTTGTCAACATCATCATGGTCATCATCGTCATCATCGTCGTCATTATCGTCATCATCGTCGTTGTCAACATCATCATCATCGTCGTCGTTGTCAACATCATCATCATGGTCATCATCGTCGTCATCATCATCATCGTCGTCAACATCATCATCATCATCGTCGTTGTCAACATCATCATGGTCATCATCGTCATCATCGTCGTCATTATCGTCATCATCGTCGTTGTCAACATCTCATCATCATCGTCGTTGTCAACATCATCATCATCATCAACATGGTCAACATCATCATCGTCATCATCGTCGTCATTAT
>NW_027614194.1:0-29017 GCF_965212315.1 Lampetra planeri
TCGTAACGCCACTGGAACGTGTTGTCCAGGGACCAAAGGTGCTGGATGGCCGACATGTTCAGGAAATAGTTCTGGGGCAGGCGCTCATAGAATGCTTTGAATTCATCTGTAACAAGGGAAACATCATCACAGCTCATTGTTTTTAAACCAGTACTTCATTTTCATATTCATTTCCAGAGGAACAATCAGCATCCTCTGCCTTCTGTGCTGTAGGTTAGCTGGATGCTGCGCAAATATTCCTTAAATATTCATACCAGGGTGCTTCACTGTCCCACTAACCCTCAGTGAAAAACACCTGAAAATGCTAATTGATTCTAGACTAAGTACATTTTGTCTGTTTACCATTATTGACAGTGTGGCACAGGTAATATTTCCATGTGAAGCATCATAAATCACTGTTTCAGAAATACATCACAAACTGACTTGACATTGAGTCAAAGTTCCTGACTATCCGTTCAAGTATTGTGAGTTCCTCTGTTGCTTTTGGCCAAGGTACAAGAACAGCACTTGGTTTTAAATATATATACTGTATATACCATGCAGGTTTCTTTTAAAAGTATATGTACGTTTACACAACACACAGTGTGTTTCCTGAATGCATTCTGAGCTTGTGACATAAATAATAAGGGCAATTTGATGAACTACAAAAGCAGGGCGTTCCCACATATCTGATATGGATCTTGGTATATTTAGCTTTGGACCATGCAAAATTCAAACCAGCAAGCTGACTGACCTTGTATGTGTTCAGATGATAATACAGCTCCTTTCAGATGCTGTAGTCAAACCCACTTGTGGTGTTATTATTGTAGAAATATGAAATATAAATAGCACTCACTGTCACTGTGGACTATGTGTTTTATTATACGGGTGTGGGATAGTGGAGCGTTAATGAGGAGGATGTACCAGTTCCTGGTAAAAGAAGGCTGCAATCATCTGAAGTAGTTTGGGATGGGACAGACGTTGGCAGCTCCTTCTGAAACACCCGATGTACAAATATGGACTGGAAGCATCAAGAGGCTGAATTGGGCCACAGCAGCTTTGAAAAGTCACATCTGACAGTTTGATCATTCAGACTGACACATTTACTACGCAAAGAGATTGGAGGTAGTTTCATCGTCACAGTCAGCAACAGAATGAGGCGGAAATGTAACAATGAACTTCAATCCTTTGGAAACCAACATTTTACATTCACCTCTTCTCGCTCGTGTAACAGGAATCCTCTGCTGCTCACCCTGAAATCTGTGCTATCCTTTGCTGAAGGACAAACCTACGACTCATTCTGGACACACACACACACACACACACACACTTCACACACCTTCATTAGAACATAAACTTTGAAAGTAATTGCACTTAGGGATATTTCAGCATCACTAATAATGACCTGGGCAGGGTGACTGAGCGCAGCAATAATAACCAAACATTATGCTAAGAGCCTCCATTCAGACTGTGTTTCCCTGCTGATGTGAAAAGTCAGGCCGGCAATAAATGACTTTTACAGCCGATTAATCAGGTCCGGACATATTGTAAACTTCATGAACCGAAAGCTGTTAGTTTGCCAAATCCATGTTTGTCATGTTTTAAATTTACAACAGACACACACACACACACACAGTGTCCCTGGACCCATAATCACCTATTATAAATCACTGAATTCTAATGTGGAAGTTCTGACCTACATCAAGAATGAAAGATGTAGGTTCTGGCTTAAGTGGCAGCACCAACCGAACATCACTGCACACAATTGGATAGCGCTACGACCAATCAGAGCAGAGAACAAGTTCATGTTATCAGAAAAACGAGTCAATGGCAGAGAAGAGGGAGAGTTTGATGAAAACTGGTCATCCTGGTTAGCCCCGCCCACATGGCTCTGAGCTCTTTCTGTTCTAAGGTTCGTTGGATCATCAGTTAACAGAAAACCCTTCCAGCCCTGTCTGAGCAGCTTACCTGACTCCTCAAACTCTTTGTATAGCAACGCCCACGTCTCCGTGATCCTCTCCAGGCTCTCCTCCATGGCTTGGATGTCCATGTAGGGGCAGTTGCACTCTGGGAACTTGGGGTCACAGTTGCACCAGCAGTCGTTGTTCTTGCAGACAAACTCGCCCTCCCCGTTGCAGGCGATGTAGCTGAGAGCACCTTGCACAAAGCTTTCTTTTAAGTAGTCTGGGAGGATCACCTGCAAGCCTGTCGAACCGAGCTGGGTTTAGTACAAACTTAAATAGAACCGTAAAGACAGACTAAATACAGCTGTAGATGCCAACATGTGACTAGTAATGTCTGTATATAACGAACGGACCCAACAAACCTTGTAGCTGGACTTTATTTTCAGGGCTCTGAACCAGCACAGAGCTAACAGAGTCAAGGTTGTCATAGTTACTGCAACCAAGGGGACCAGTCCGGGTCTCTGTCACCTGGGCAACAACAAATAATGAGCTCATTGTAAAGTTTTGGACGGAAACAGTTTTAGCATGAAGTGACACCTCCGGCTGGAGAATGTGTGGTTCCTGTTGGTGACATGACAGCTGGTCAGAGTCCATCATGTCTCCAAGCATTCGTAATCTGTGCATCAATTCTTACTGTTGAGTCTTTGTGAGCAACCATGTTTAAATCCACACATACAGAATTCATTTCATAGGAAAAACAGAAAACAGAATACATAATGAACATGTAAGAAGCTTGAATATGAGAATTTTTTAAATAAAAAAATAACAAAAACACATAATGATACATCGAGTGTCAAGATATTATAATTATTATTTATCATTGTTTTAGTGTTGTTGCAGCTTAAGTTCAAATGTGTGTGTGTGTGTGTGTGTGTGTATAGTGCATATTGTGTCACTCATCCGTGAGGATCTGAAGGAAAAGTACAGTGGTGCAAAGGATTCTGTTCATCAGTATCAGATGCTGAGCGCTGTGACAATGACAAAACACTGCAGAAGCACAACAGACGATCACAGCAGGTTACACAGCAGCTCCATTAATTCTATCATCATCCACCCACGAGTCCACGTCTAAAATACTCGTACAGAAACTTACTTCAACGTTAATTATAGTGACTGATCCCAGCTAAAGGAAAAATAAGGTTGTTGCTAAGTGGCAGTTGACCAAAATCATAAATTACTGCAACGTGATTACATGACAGCATTCAATACTTATTACTCGTTTTTAAATTGGAAACGTAAAGGATGTGTCTAAATGTCAAAGAGAGAGTAAGTCTCAGGGGAGCACAATGGGGTCTGGTACACAAATGTGTGAATGAAGTATTTCCTGCAAACGTGAGCTTGAGCTCATTTACATTAAATCACTGTAACGGCACGTTGCTGCTCATTTTTTAAAGAAGAAAACTACAAGAGCTTCCTTTTTGGTCTAATCACTGATTGAAGATGTTTCCATTGACCTGTGGCACAAAGCAGCTCCTGCTTCTCCTTCTCACTTCATCTGCAAGACAATAGCTTATTTCAGTGCTCTCCTTTTTCTCGCTGTGACAGGACGGCCAGCGACTAACTGATTCTCATTTTTCTCCCTTTGTGGTTGCGGACGCCGTATTTTGTTGGGCGACTTGTCCTGCTCTGGCCTGTCAGAGGACAGTTGTTTGTAAAGTGACGGATGAATGAGGCGAAACAATGAGCGCCAGTCGATCAGGAGCACAATCGTGGAGGGGCTGAAGGGCTTTAGGGCTCATACGAGCTCGGCGCCGCCGGGGAGTGAAACCACAGTATGACATTCTTTAATCAGAAGCCGAGCGGAAGAATAAATATGCTCCGAACAGGAAAAGGAAGATAATTCAAGTGCAATTTTGCAACTATACTATTTCTATCAAGTTATAAATCCCTGGTGAGGGATTCGAATGCCGGTATGAATGTGAGGAAATGAGATACAACACAGAGCACATCAATATTGAATCCATAGAAGGAATCATTTGATGAGCCATACGATACGCCATATGGCAAAACATTGACTGATGAGCAGAGCGTTCAATTTCCGCTTTGCATAGCGGCTGCTAGTCACCCTAGATGCATTGTGGTATATTAAAAAAACCTGAATAGGACATTATTGGCCACCTGTGTCTCGGTACGTGAGCGAATGGAGTGATGGTCGATCTATTGGATCTCACAGCGCTTTAAGTATTTCTAACTTTTTCTCAGTCATGCTTTTGTCATTTTTATTGTTATCGAGTTGTATTTGTTGACACAATCTACCCCACACAATTAATGATGAAATGCATTTGTTTCCTCCACACATTAACAGGGGCAGATGATAACTGGAGTCTCAGTTTGTTACCTCAGATGTCTGATTTTCAGGTGTCCATCACATGTCAAGTGCGACTGATTTATATGTAATTAAAAGTTATTGCTAATGAATGTTGACTGTAACAGGCCAGACTGAAATCCTGTTTGTACGGAGCCACCTGGAAGTCCTGACCCACGTGTTGAAAGATGGAGGTTTTGCAACGAGTGACAGACCTTCAAAATACCACTGTGGGCAATGTCATAAGCACATAAACGAGAATACACCTTTTTTAAAATACTTTTTTTTTTAAAACATCATTTGCTGGGTTTAATCTCCTGGAATGATAGTTTTTTCCTGCTTGCTGCTGACGTGCAATAAATATGCATTTCTAAATTTCCTGTCTAGACAGCAGTGGCGTATTTATCTGCTACAAAGAGACAACAAAACACAGGAGAGGCTGTAAACGAGAGGTTTGATAAGAAATGATTTCTGCTGATTCCTTGTTTGTGTCAGCCACCTTTCACATGACAGCGTACAGATGGAGTCACACCCGCGGCTCGGGTCAGGTGGGGATATCGCATCGTTTGAGTCGAGGACACTTCTTCAGACTGCATTCATCACTCATTGGACAACAAGCTGCTTCCATCGCAGACGTCTGTAGAGGTGCTGCAGTAGGTTTCCCACCCCTGATCAGCTTCAGTTTCACCTTTTCATGCAGCCAGTGGGGGGGTTCTTTGTCCTGCCAGCCCTTCTTTCCTTCCTCAACTTGTTCCAGTCAAACTCCTAGGGTTGTTATGCTATCGAGTGGGTCGTCAATGCACACGAGCGGAGGAATCTGTTGCTGCTTTGACTCTGTGTGTAAAAATGTGAACATTCTCTCTTCCTCTCCACTTCCCACCTGTCTGTCACACCATCAGAGCGTGAAAGTATCCATCTCCTCATGTCTGTATCTGCAGAAACGTTTAATTCCCCAGAAATCACACAGACAAAAGCCCTTAAGTCTGTACCACGGCTGCGTCAACCTAAACTGAACCCACTTTGAAATACATAGAGGAAGTCCACTCCCTGTTCCCCTACAGCAGAGAGCTGCACCTCACAAGCAGCCTGCCATTGTGTTCTGAGGCATACAAAAAAAGAGGCCAGAACGAAGGGTCATCCTCACCTCCGTCACCCTAATTACCCCACGCTACCCGAAGGTGACAACTGGAAGCAGCAACCTGTCACAAGCCGTGTTTCACAAGATTCATTTATCCTCCCCTCGCCATATGTGCTCATCACAGAGCTTCCTCACGACTCGCCGTGCTCCTGGAGATCAGATCTTATCACCAGTGGGATGATAAAAAGCATCATCTATATTTCTTAATGTTCTGCATTATCTGCTGCATGACAGGTTCGTTCTTAACCATGAAATGTACCTTTTGATTCAAATTCCACTTTTTGTTGCATGCTGGTTTTACTAGTATCACTATCACACATATACTCGAGTGATGCAGGAAAGACAAATCCCCCCTTCCACCCTCCAACATGCTGCTGCACCACCTCATACGTTCCTCCGTGTGAACAGAGGAACTGGGGAGAGTCTTCGTCGCTCCAGATGGGAGCGAACGGAAAACGGTTAAAACCCTGAGACTCTGTGAGCATGCTCAGGTTTTACCAACAGAGCCGCTGTAATGCTGCAGATCAAGAAACAAGAGCACGCAGTCGGATGTTTCTCATCTTCGCAGGGGCTTTAGGTGGAGATTTGTTTTGTTTTGCCATAGATAGCAGTTTCACTTCGGCATAACTCACTTGCTTATTTAAAGTCTGTGAACAGATCACAGCAGTTAGAAAGCAAAGTCACCAGTTTGTCTTGATGGGTTGACACTGTTACATGGATGGTTTTACACAGCACATATTTGTGGAATAAGAAACATTGTTTTTTCTTCATGAGGGAGAATTTAGCTCAGAGAATTTACCTCATTATTGTTGTTAAATGATTTTTTTTCCCTTTCCTCCCATGGCGATGGAAGGTTGATGAATGTAACACTAGATAATCAGCGCATTCAACTGTGAGGGCGCCACAAGAGAGCGGCAATTAAGATGTCAATCAAGCACTCAGGTGTTACCTTGATGGCAGTGGAGGCGATCTGGATGTGGTGCAGCTTGCGCAGGGTGCTCTCCCTGTCGATGAAGTAGGAGGCAGCCAGCTGGTGCAGAGCCTCCAGCGTGACAGCGGAGGAGTTGCCTGAGTAATCGCTCACCTCAGCTTTCTTACTCAGCTTCCTCTTGTCAACAAATATTGTTAAGGCTTCTTCTCCTGCACAGAAAAACAACACACCTTTTGTTAGACAAGTACATCTGCACACTGAGACCACAGACTGTTTATGAGATTGCTCACGAGGTCTGAAAAATCGCTTTCCAGAAATATTTGTATCGACCAGCAGTGGGCGACTTCAGTCAGACTGTATGGAAGCAAATGAAAAGTCTGGTCTTCAAATATTCATCAGAACAGCAGGATGCTCTTTTTGCGACTCTTGAGGCAGGCGTCTACCGCAGTCAGTCTGAGAGATAAGTCTGAGTATAAACCGATATATTTTACATTTTAATGGGGAATGAAACTGACTGAGTTTATGCACACCCCAAATAATGGTGCCGCAGTCTGGTTCACCTCGTCTCTCTGCAGCTCCAGCCCACACTGATCTGCACGTTGTAAAACCAGAGTCCGCAGGCTAATTTAACACGATGTGTGTCTGCTCATGTGAAACCTCCACACAAATAACTGAGACCTTTTGTGTTTGTGTCAATGCAGAAACACTCATCGCTTCAGTGTTGTCACGTCTTAAACGTATTCTTTTCTTAATCTTTTTTCAATCTTTAAATATGTCTGTTATTAATCTTTTTAACATCAAAGTTTAACACTTTGCCGTATTTGGAGAAATACCACTTGCTCTGTACAAGAAAGCCATATGCAGGGACTTAAACCCAGGTGGTGGGGGGCGCTGGAGCAAACAGCTCCAGTGAGGCACAAACATTGACCCTCTAGTCTGCACAGGGACAGGAAAGTTTTCACCCAGACGTCCTGCAAGTCACTGTTGATCATAAGATAAGATAAGATGAGCTTTTATTGTCCCACAGCAGGGAATTGTATGTGGGCACAAGAAGTATTGCAGCAGTGTGGTAACTGAGAGTGCTCTCCTCCTCCTCTGTGCTGTTTTATAGTATTGAAGGTGTGTGGACTGTGTGTGGTGTATTCCTTGTGAGCAGGGCACAGTCTGTCATGTCATGTGAAGCAGCTTCTTGGCTATTAGAGTTCCTGAAAAACTGCACATCATATTTCTCATCATAATGTGGCGTTAATGCCTCAGGGCCATTTCTCCCTCCTCCGCCGCTGAAGGGCACCCTCTTCCTGACACCATCTATTTATTAATTTCATTAAGTCCATATGTTTCAGAACACAGCAGCCATCCTTCAGACGCACAGATCTGGAGCCCGTCCAACGCAAACACCACTTCCTCCTCCTCCTCCTCCTCCTCCTCCTCCTCCCATCCCCTCCCCTCGTACTGCTAAGTGCTGGTGCTGCGTCAGCGCTCGTGGAGCAGCGTTTCATCCAGCCAATCACAACTGAAAGGTGAGTGCAGGGTTCCAATGATTGTTGTTGGTACAAGCGGTCTCAAATAAGAAGACTGGTTCGTTCAGAATAATGCATTTTTTAAAAAAAGGGTGATGGGGGCAGGGGGGCTGACTGTTGGTGGGGGTGGCGCTGTTACAGCACATGGGGCTTTTACATATATTTAATAGCAGCACATTATTCTGCTGTGATGTGCTTTTCACTTACTGTGACCGAGTTATTGTGCCGTGCCCATCTGTTTTCCATAATGCGACGCCTGGGAGAGTGAATTCTAAAAGCTTTTATCAACACGACACGTATACTTTACTAAACCCAATATCATTTGGGACAGAATAAATTACTAAATGAACCGTAATTCATGCACCCGCAAGTTTAAATATAATTACAGAGCGCTGTCTTGGATTTAGGTTTAGTTCTGATTTGTTTTGTAAAATACTTTTAGTAAGATGAGTGTATGTTTCTTTATCTCATCACAGGACTAGAATGGTTCATGTTTTACCTCCCAGCGTAGCTGACAACAGGAAGTGTGTCCCATACTTCCTGATGAGATTGTCAGTGATGGTCTGGATGGTGGGTCTGCGGCCGAGGAGTCGAATGTTCCTGATGAACTCCGAGGTCAAAGGTAACGGAGATGCCAGGAAGTCTCTCCTCTCCACAGCCAGGTTGTTCACCTTCCATCTCCCAAATTCCCTGTTGGCACACAGCAGAGAGCGTTACAGAGAGGAGATGAGGACACAGTATCGTTTGAAATGACAATAACTGGATAAGATGTGTGTGTGTGTGTGTGTGTGTGTGTGTGTGTGTGTGTGTGTGTGTGTGTGTGTGTGTGTGTGTGTGTGTGTGTGTGTGTGCGTGTGTGCGTGCGTGCGTGCGTGCGTGCGTGTGTGTGTGACAGATGTTTTTCTTAATAGCCCATTGTGACAGCAATATACAAGTGATGCAGTGATGGAGTGATGCAGATGGATGTTCTGCAGAATTAATAGAAGGGAACAAAGCAGATATGACACGGAAACATTGAAAGATTCATGTTCTGTTGCCCCTGACAACAGACAATAATAAAAAATACGCAATGCAAAATGCATTTTATTTGTGCAAAGCTTTTCAGGGTCCTCACAGATGCTGACAGTGAAAAAGCATTAAAGATAAGTTGCATAAATCAAATAAGACTGAAAACAACATCATCTTGAATTAAAACAAATCTTAAAGAGCTGGCTTTGGGTGAGTGATGGGTTCCAGCTCGGTGCTCGGTCCTGGGTGGGGCGTCTGAGGGCGGAGGTGGGAGGGGGTGTGGATCTGGTTAGAGGCCTTGTGATTGTCCTGCAGTAATACTGTTCTCAGGCTGCTGTCATTCATTCATACCGGACTGAACTCTGATTTAAATGTTTTATATATGTAAGACAACAGATTTGACTCTTTTTCTTTATTTATTTTTAACCCTGAAAGTCTGGAGTTGAATTTCTTTCTACCTTAGGAATCACACATCTCACCTCCCGGTCAAGTACAACAGTGGAGCTGCTTTGGTGGACGGAGGCTGATCAAAGAGTTTGTTACGACACATTCTCAGGAAGTACAAAAGATTGAGCATTCATTTCCGTAGTTCACATAAATTCTACGGTGCTTCATTGACTCCAAGAATTGTTCATATTTGATCAAATCTGAGTTAATCACAGAAAGAAGCAAAGGCCCACAAAAGGAGCCGAAATGACATTTTTAACGAAGCTGTAGACCTTTGTCCCCTCTGCCTCCCTCTCCACACTTCTGTGACTCCACATACTCCTCATACATACATTGTAGGAAAGGAAATCTGTCAAAGAAAGAAGTGAACTGCAGGAAATGCGTGTAGCAGATGATGTGTAGTAACCAAACGGAGACCCGGTGCCGCGTGCATCCGTCACCGCAGCAGCTTCAGGCGCAGCTTTGTCTGCCGCTATCACGTTTGGCAGCGCCTCCATTCATCGAGAACTACCTACAGTTCAAGGTGTATCATAGAAGATTTTCATGTACACGCACCTTCACAAACACTTATGTGTACTCTTTCAGGCGTCTCAGTTAACCCTTTGAGTGCTGGAAGCACGTGTTCCATTCAGCCAGGAGCAGGTTCAGAAGAACCTCCACATCATTCAAACGGCATCAACAGTCACAACTGGTGCAGAGGTTATTTGTGCAGTAACAAACACTTCAATGATGCCAGCATAATTTTTTCTTCATGAAACATTTATCAAAACAGGAAATGAAAAGTCATGTGACTATTCTCACAGATGCTGTTTACCAGTGAAAAACATACAGAAGCAGTTGTCCTTTGAGCTTTGTGCGTCCTCAAGATATATGAAACTAATTTGCAGCTGTCGTCCTGAGAAAGTAATAGCAAAAGTTGCTTTGTGCAGAAGAACCAAGTTCATTTGACTTTGGCAGCAAAGTGTCAAAGAAACAGGATCAGATTGTGTCACTAAGCAGAGAATATCTGAGAGACACACACACATGCCTGCTCAGTTTGGACCTCTGCAAAATACACAACATCCTGTTTTCTTCCCTGAATGGCAAAGTTCACAAATGTTTTGGCTGTTTCCACCGAGAATGGAAACATATTTGAAGAGCTCCGGTTTCAGAGTGTCTTTTATCCAAACCGCCATCGTTCTGAAGTTTAGATTTGATCTAGTGCTCCAGGTCCAACTCTTCAAACTGCTGCAGGAGGATTTGGCATGAGCTGTGTGTGTGTGTGTGTGTGTGTGTGTGTGTGTGTGTGTGTGTGTGTGTGTGTGTGTGTGTGTGTGTGTGTGTGTGTGTGTGTGTGTGTGTGTGTGTGTGTGTGTGTGTGTGTGTGTGTGTGTGTGTGTATACAAACACCTGACACGGCGCTGGTTTCTAAAAGCAGGTTTAGGATGATGTATTTCCTGTCCAAAGGAACCAACTGAATGTTTGTGTGTGTGGAAATGAATGCAGACATCAAGGGTAATTATAAAAAATCACTTTGACTACTTTTATATTTTTTCCTCCTCCAATCTTCCCGACACTTTACCTCAAAGAGCATTCTGCCTTTTTTCCAGCTCACTCTTCCATTTCAGAACTTTCTGAGAAGCCTGACGTATCGAATGTCTCTGAACAGGCAAATCTGTTTCCTACACATCAAAACCGAGAAGGAGCCGTGTTAAAATTAATGATGAATTCCGCTGACTGACAGTTTTATTCTCCACCACGAAGAAACAATATTTATGAAAATATATGAGCAGAACTGTCCAATCAGTCAAAAAAGTTCTTCCTCTGAACTAAAAGCTTGACTGCTGTAATCAGAAGGGTTGAACAACCTTGGCTACAGATGATGGATGAGAGGAGCGTGGCCTTTTGAAAGGGTATATATCACATTAAACCAGGAGTAATGACCAAAGCTCCAGATGTTTGAATGATGCAATGTGAAAATCCAGCTGAAGAAAATGGATCTGAAACGAGCGACTGTGAAGCTTCTGTTACGCAATCAGAGACAATGATTCACAGCGCGTTCGGTTTGAGGCGGTGTGTGGGAAGCAAACACCATGTTAAATGGATAGATGGTGTTCGCTGACCTTTTTGCTGACACCATAGTACTCAGACAAAAGCTGCTGACTAATTTCTTACACACACACACACCGTAGCCATTAATCTTCACCTCAATCGTGCTGCACAAATAAATGACCTCTTCACAAGGGACAGAGTGACTCTTCAGTTCCAGTTTGGATGTGAGGAAAGAGGAACACACCGGGGCGGGGGGGGAGGCTGTGGGGTTGGTGGTGGTGGTGGTGGTGGTGGTGGTGGGGGGGGGGGGTTCAGAAGAAGAACAGGTACAGAAAGAGGATTCACAAATCCCCTCTTCGTTTCCTCCGTTATCGCCGGCCGTGATAAGCTCGGCCTCCGTCTTATCACGAAGCGCTGATCGGCCAAATGGTTTGTCCTGCAGGGACACGAGGAAACGAAATGGGTTTGTGATTGTGGGGGCTGCAATCCTCCGCCAACTTGCGAACTCATTATTATTATCAATTTCATTGCTTCTCTCACTGACATACATCACTTTCATCAGTCTAACCTTTGCGATGCTATCACAGCCGAACCGTTTGACTTCTTATAGTTCACCCGGTTTCTAAGAGTTGCCTTTTAGTGAGGTGACATTTGGCTCTTTGTTAGGATTTGATGGTGGACGGGTGCCATGGTTCTTTTTACATTTACCTCTGTGATGAAGAGAATGAAGCTGCAGTCGACTTGTTGTCTCGTGTTTGTGATGAGGCTATTGATTGAATGAATGTGTATGAACGATGCTCACACATTCCATTTTTGATTGATTTATTTGCAGATTAACTTTTTTTTATGGCAATAGCAGAAGCAGAGACTATAGTATAAATGTACTTTTCATATATTATAACACTGAAAATAGCTGAGTGCAAAATGTTTCTTGATTATATTTAGTACATGTAGTACATAGTAATGTACGGTAGTTACATTAGATGTAATCCTGGTTAATAGCCACTTTATCACTGATGGATCAATGCTTCCTCTTCTACCTCTAAAATTGACTGATATATGTAATGAAATGTTCAGCATTAGATCGTATTGCAAAAAAAAAAAAAAATAATAATCTAAATTCAAGGTCAGAGCTGGTCAGCCAGGTGAATATGGCGTCTGACCAGTGGAAATATTTGTTGTAGACAGGTGGTGAAAGCAGGAGGCCCTCGCTCTGTTTGTTCTGGAAGCACAGAGTTTACTCAGCAGTTTACTCCCTACACACACACACACACACAGACAGGAACATAAAACCTCACATTCATTTCAAGGGCCTTGTTAGAAATTCTTTCAAATTCAATTATTGTGAAATTGGGATGGGGGGGCGGCGTGTGTGTGTGTGTGTGTGTGTGTGTGTGTGTAAGGATAACGCAGTGTGAATTCATTATCCGTCACTGCTGAGGTGTCTCACTGAACGTACAAGCACCGGTTCCAGTAATTCATCTTCTCCTGCCGTCGGGCATTTACATGGATTTAGCTGCAGAGGAGCGAGGCCAAACTGGAAGATAATGTTGTCACTTTCAATCACCTGCGTGCTGTTTCCTCCTCAGAGTGACGAGCCCCTGAGCCGATCGTGAACTGTCAAACAGCATCTGTACGACAAACACGAGCTGAAGATTCTCAGTGTCGCTGTTCATTTCTTGTCAGACAATCATGTTCTTGTATTTACTTTTGTTTCAGATTGTGAACCCCAGAGAGACCAACACAGTGATGTAAGACTAACTATATCGGGTCATGCTATTCCACCATTAATGCAAAATACCTCATGTGTTATCATAATCACACAGATTCACCAAATAAGACTTTCTGTGTAAAACATACATGTCAAAACAGAGTTTGTTAACAAACCATGACATGTAAATTTAAAGGCAAGTTATTAGTCGTATTTGTGATGTTAAATTTTTCCATCAATTGAAAGCAAAATAACTTTTTTTCTTACAAACTGAATGAAAGTGAGCCACCGATGGTGCTAATTCACAGTAAAATTCCTTTGCGATTTCAACAGTTTATTTATTACAGTTGTTAACCACCCTATTTACCGCATGGTGTTTCCTGAAGTAGCTGAAATCTCTGAGGGAGCGTCGGCAAGGAGACGAGACAGAGAACATCAGTAGCAGTGCGGCAGTGGGATGTTGAGAAGCAGCGCTGAGGGAGTCTGATCTAAAAACGCTCACCTCAGCCCTCTTCAGTGCACCTGCAGAATCCCCGGTGGTTTCAGAAAATCTACTGTTCCTCGTGAAGTGTCAGCGAGCTGCTTTCCATGATTACTTTAACTGCTGTCGCGAGTCCAATGCTGCGTATCGCAAAGTAAAATACTTCATTTGTTTGTTGATTAAAACGACTATGGTACAGCATCGCAAATTCTTTGCAAGGGAGTGAATTAGAGCACAGATGGTGTGAATGGTAATTACACATCAACGTGCAATGTCCCCAATTGTAAGTATAAAGTAAATATTTTTTAAGATGGAAACGGTCGCTGCTCATAGTGTAAACTTTGTGTAATATTACATCCTCAAATTGAGTTTACAAGTTACAAAAACTGCAAAACTATTTTCAAAAGAAAAACTCCAATTAGGTCCTAAATGGCACCAGTTTTTGTGTCATCCTGTTATCACACTGGCACTGTGCTGCTAATGCAAATGACAATGCTAAATAGATCTGCTACAAAATGCAGTGATTTTTTTCCGTGAAAAGCAGAGGGTCCTGTCTTACTAACAGACAAACAATCCACGACAGCTCTTTGATGGAGACAATGATAAACCGTGTGGGTCAAAGCTGTATAAAATATTCTGTCTCTCACAAATGATTTGTTAACATTAAGAAATACATTGAATTGTGGTAATTTTCGGCATGTGGAGTATCGGTCGTATTACAAGAACACAGATGCACTTTCTTCCATTAAATAGCTGCTTATCTGTCCTGAGTCACGTCCCAAAATCCCCAAATCACCCCACACTTCATCCTGCCATCGCTGGGAGAAAGCTATTGAGTTTAAAATTAAACCAAAGTTTCCTGCAGCTGTATCCCTCTTGTCGTCTTCATTCTTGTTTCTCAAATCGAACGGGACAGAATCCAAGTGAATTCAATTTAGGATGATTTACAGGCTATTTACTTTTTTAGGTGAGTTTTTCCTTTTAATATCATCACTATTAATCAGTGCTACATTGTGGTAATCTACAGGGCCTCAAACACAACCCTACAGCTGACAGACGCCTCTCGGGGGATTCTGTGATAATGTAGAGTAATAAGTACTAAGAGCTCACTAATCACTTGGCCACATGATAAGACTATTAATCTTGCCGCCCATGCAGCCCAGTTCCAATGGACAACTACCTTTTGCCAGAGAAGGAAGTATTAAAAAGCTCTAATGCGGCAGCTGATCACAGAAGCAATAAAACATCCCAGTGCTGATCCATATCTGTCACCAACCCGGTCCGTCTATTTCCAGGAGCCTGGGCAGTGGCATCCTCCTAAATGACGACGGATATGATTTATGACACAATCTCTGCTAATTTGCTCACATGCCGATAACTCAGACGGTGTTGCTGTCATGACAAATCATCATTTTTTCCCCGTGCTAATCAACATATTTCAGCTGACCGTAGGATCAGGTGACTCCCTGAGGGTTTGGAAGGAAGAATAATGTGACGAACAGGGGGCTGATAAAACGCCGGCATGTCATACATCACTGTTATGTCGAAACCTTTGTGAGTGCCGGCTGTAAGAAACCTTCTCTGCATGACAACAAGGAGCAAATAAATAACGTGTTCCTGTTTCAACCACACTTCAATTTGATTTCGTACTGAGAAAAAAAAAAGGGGTTGATCATAAAAAAAAAAATAGCCGTGTAAAAAATGTAATCACATGTTGTGCTAACGTATCCTTTGAATGACTTTGTCCAACAACAACAAGAGGCGTCTTTTCTACTTCCTGATCTCAACGACGGAACGTGGGCGGGGCTGGGAGACCGAGATAAGCCCCTCCAACTCACATAGTGATGCCTTCCCTGTTGGGGAACAGGAACGCTGTTGAAAGTGGAAGAATTCTCTCCTCCAGAGCTTCTTGTTAGGGAAGACTACAGGGAGCCACTGGCACAGGAGACACCGTTTTCCAACCGGTAGATGACACCACTGGGCGTTCAGTCACTGTTTACAGCAGGTTGTACCAACTGACCTTTACCCACGTCTTAACTGCGCTCACAACAAACATCCAGGTGAATGATTATTGGCTGAAAGCCTGTGTTGCTAGGATACTGTCTCCAGCTGTATTGTTGATTTGTAGGTAATCCAAGTTCGTGTTGGTCCTATGTGTAAGTTGTGCATCCTTCTACTGAGGAGAAGATCAACTGTTCAGCCATCAATTATATAAAATGGAGAAGAAGGTAACACAGCAAACGATTGGTTTACGACTTATTTTGAAATGTACTTCAGAGCTAAATAAGAACAAATGCACAAAATAACGATGATACGACAGGATACGGAATGTATGTATAATGCCGCTATCACATTTGTATTTATGTAGGTGTGTTTAGCTGTTTAAATGCCTCGGCGTCCATCTTCACAGACATTTTCCAGAAAACAAAAACACAAGTGTGTTCCATTAAAAGGACATATAACTGTATTCATAACAAGTAACTCCAGTAAGTAAATACAGTCTGTAGACGTTAACAGCTTGTTTGGAAGTGCTGGGGATGAATTAAAGCAATTTTCACTACAGTATCACACATAAATACCTAAAACCACAGTGTTTCTGACAGTGTAACACCACGAGACCATGTGCCACTTTATTTAATTGTCGGGTTTGTCTGAAAACAGACATACAGTCTACCTGTTATATTAACAGGTATACATATTATATATTGTACATACATACATATTATTATATGTACAACATTGATAAGGTCGACCTTGAATGTGCAGTAATTGGACTAGGGGTAGGTGATGTACAATACAATATCCACTAGATAGACAGATACTTTGATTGATCACACACTACATGACTCAGTAAGTATGCACTGTTACCCATTAGAAATATCATAGTTAAAAGGAGTATTTCATTTTAAGCAGTACGGTAGTATTTAATTACTTTTATTTTATTACTCACCAAATGCATCAACAAACCAAAGCAAACGTGTGTCTGGAAGTTTAAAACGACAGCCGTGCTGTTTGCTGGGCGGTGTGTTTAAAGAAGCAGATGAACCTTTGGTTGCTGAGGTTTCAATGAAAAGCGGACATGATGGAGAGAAGGAGTTGAATCACATAATAAATGAAGCTGTGGCTTCACGTGCGGTGAAATCCTTCTGAGAACAGAACAGGAGGTGTTAATGGAGGAGCTTTAGAGGTGATTTGATTCACTCCACACAGACGATAGCTGTTTCCTGTTTGCAGTCTATTTGCTAATCAGAGCTAATTGGCTGCTGGCAGTGGCTTGACATGAAAGTGGTATTGATCTTTTCCCTCTTGCTCTCGGCATTAACGAAGTGAATCAGTGTTTCCAAAAATGACAAACAGTGCTGTTTTTTTCTGTGAATTTATGAGACAGGGATCGACCACGCCGCCATGACTCACCTGTATATCTTGTACCGGGTGGAGAAGCCTTGGCGGTTCTTCTCAATAAAGTCCATGTACTCCGGGGAGTGATGGAAAGGCCCCTTATCGGACAGGAGCCAGTCCAGGGGCCCCCCGGGTTTGTCATTTGGGAGACTGTCTGCTGCTGGTACTCCAGCAGATCGCATGCACACCCAGCAGAGAAGGCTGAGGCTGACGACGGCCCATAGAGCCATCAGAGATGGAGGGAGCGACGGAGGGATGAGGCTGGTGGTGGGGCGTTCAACAGCCAAAGCCACGACTCATTAGCTGGCTCCTCCACTGGGACGACCGGGGGACCTGCATCACCTCGAAGCCCCCCGAGCACCTGAAGAGAAACAAACACTGTCATTCTACTGCAGCGGGTGCTGGATTGTTTTAGGCTTTTTTTCAACCAAAAAAATCGTGTAATCTGACATTGTTATATATATATATATATATATATTTTTTAAATATTATGATAGCATTTGCTATAATATTTAAATACATTTAATCAAACTCTCCCGTTACCCACTTTAAATCTGGCAAGGAAAGGCAGTTTTATTGTTATAGCACAGTCAGCAAAATTAATTCAAGGTGCTTTGCAATAAAACATGCATTAAAAGAGAAAAAAATAAAACCAAGCAGCAAGTTAAAAGGACATTAAACGCATAAAACACACATTGAAAAGATACTAAAACCAATTAAGAGTTTTAAATGCTCATTAAAAGAGGGACGGAAAAATATGAGTATTTATTTATCTTCCTATATATATATATATATATATAAATTTTAATTGATTGGAAGTAAAGACTCAGTCACTATTTTAATGTAATTTAATTCAGTGAGCTGAAATTGGAAAAAATGTTGTGTCAGAGTGTAAAACGCCTCAGGTCTGTTGTTTATTCATATTGAATGTTTAAAACATTGCAGTCGTGGATGAATGCTGAGTGTGTGGAGGAACATGGAGGAATTGCATCTCATCAGCAACTGAAACTGTAGTTGAGCAGCACAGATTGTGTTGTTCTCTTTCAGACAAACATTATGAAAGAACAGAATGAATTAAACGGACGGGACAATTCATCCATGAATGGAGATAAAGTGGCATAAAGAGTACATGAACTGCAATTAAAATCTCCAAACGTGACAGCTGGTTATCTGTCTGATAAAACATGAGGTTCTGAAGGAGAAACAGCCTCTCCAGCTTTTCTCCAGCCTCAGCCTGTGCTCACCTTAACCCAACATGAACCCTTACATGAACCCTTAACCTATCCAACCGACAGTAAGGGCTGATCCTAGCATTGACCCTGTCCTTAACCTATTGTACTACACTGGAGGACCAGGTTGTACAGTGCATACATGGAAATATCAGTGTCTATAAATACTGTACATTTGTTTGATAATATAATTGATATATTTGTTCACAATCAGTCAGAAAATCCCAGTGATGATGTTTCCTTTGAGTTGTCTTTTCCATCAAGAATGATATTTATGGAGACCGGACATTCCTTAGATACGCTTAAAGTTAAATCCAGCGGTACACACTGAAGAAATGAACGCACGCACACACAAACACACACTTGTCACTGAAATGAAACCATTCTGTGTTCTCAGACGACCTGTGGGTCAGACAGCCGTCCACAGCATTCTGAGCCCTGTCAATCATCTCTCCGTCAACACTGTGTGTGTGTGTGTGTGTGTGTGTGTGTGTGTGTGTGTGTGTGTGTGTGTGTGTGTGTGTGTGTGTGTGTGTGTGTGTGTGTGTGTGTGTGTGTGTGTGTGTGTGTGTGTGTGTGTTTGTGTGTGCGTCACAATCTGTCAGAGGAAGTCAGCAATGTGACCTTGTGTGCATGTGATTCACTTCCAGAAATCGATGCCAGGATGAGTTTGATTTTGAGGTTTTTGATGAGATCATTTGGAAAATTGATTTCAGTCTGATGTCGCCGCCGTCTGACCCGATGATCGGCCTCCAGTCGATTGGTGCGTCTCCATGAGCACAACAAGTCACAACAAATCATTCAGGTGTTTCATCGTTTCCTTACTCAGGTGTCGGAGCAGTGAAGATAAATTTGAATTTGTTGCTGAGGGGATGATAATTTGAACGTCAGATGAATAATCATCAACCAGTAGGAACTCATACTCTGTCAGAAAAGATAAGATCACCCATTAAAACAGTTTCCCTTCTTTGTCACAGACACAGAAAACTGTCTCCAGCTCCGTCACCTCATGCTGCAGTACAACATTCTCTTTAGCATTTAGCACCGTTGTCTTTTGGTTTTAAATTCTTTTGTCCTTTTTGTCCGTGTGTGCGAGACAGACAGACTGGTTAGCAGGAGATTCACAAGTGATGCTTGGAGGCTCAGTGATGTCACATTCCTTTGTGGAAGCACACACAGGGGAAACATCATTAGTGTCGACACACCGAGGCTGATGAAGACTTGTCTGCTGTTAGACGGTGACCATGAAACAAAGCCTGTCACATTTTAAACTCTGTGGCTGAAGTGTGGCGAGGCAGAAAGTCCTGGGCCTCACATTAAACTTGTTAGCATACGTCAGGTCTGGAACCAGAATGTTCTGGTGGCATCAAGAAGGAGGACGGCTCCACTGCACAGCGCACTGCTCACAGTAAAATGGGAGCAGAAAAGAACAATTCTCTTTTAACTGTTTTTGTTTTTGATGTTAAACTGAGAAGTCTTTCAGCCCTTTCTTTGCTCCTTCCAGCAGCGTTCAATAGTTTATTCGCAGTGAGAGACAAGAAACTGTCTGTCTTCCCAGTTTTTTCCTGTTATCTTCTGCCATGTTCTCTGCTCCAGCTCGAGCAGAGCACATTTCCGTCTGTTCCTCTAGCAACGGATGGCCACACAGCGAGCCGAGAAGCAGAATGTGACTCTAAAAACCTCCCGTTTCATGACACTGAACCTTGGTTTGAGAGCATGGTAATAATGGAGGGCCGGCATGTCTGTGCTGCAGCAAACGGCGGCTTTTGTGAAGTGAATCCAAAACCTTTGTCTGCCATTCTCACTCAAGATCAGTGGAACGCTGTCGGTGTGACATGGTGTGTGTTGTCTACGTAGTGACCTTGCTCAGAGTGTGTGGCATGTTAATACCAGAATAGAGCGCAGAGGTGATTTTAAAGACTCTTTAATCCTATCATCGAACAGGCAGCTGTCCAAAAAGCTGATGCAGGACGGGGAACATTCATCTCTCCCTCCCTTCATCTCATACACCTTTTTTTATTCAGTTTTTTGTCTTTGCCACGTCAAACCACCCACTCACTTCCTCCTCTTCCTTCTGAAAAGGCTCTAAATCCCACTTTTGACTCGCATCCACACACACACACACACACACACACACACACAACAGCTCTGACGGTCCTGTCTGTAAACAGGTCTCTGCCAACCCCATAATCACATTATCACTCACACAAAATCATCCTCTAAGCCTTTGTTATCAGATGCCTGGATATCATCGCATGAATGAAATTTCCACTTTACTGGGGCATTGTGTCACATTTTCAAACCTCATGCAAACTGCTTTTCCTCAAATGGACCTCCTTGAGGCGGAAGCTCTCACATAATCCCGAAACAACAAATCAAATGATGGGTTAAAATGTATTTTTTTTCCCCCATTCCAACAGCAAAGGCGAGCACAGCGACAGATCCCCTCAAATGTGATTTTGCTCAACGTGGGCCAGAAGTAACCCGGGGCGGTTTGGCACCATTGGATGGAATGAATGCTGGGATTGTTTCTGAGAGGTCGTCTCAATGGAGAGAGGGAATAGACCGTCCTTCATAGACATGTAACCAGCACCTGCCTCCTTAAATAACCAAATAACATGTCCTGAACAACAGTACATCAATAAAACAGCCACGTAGCCTTCCCAACTCAACACCTTACACCTTCCCATCTCAAGGGGCAGCGCCAACGGGTGCATGTGAAAATACCACTGCACGACATTGGATCGCGACCAATCAGAGCAATGAACAGTCGGGTAGAGTTTGTTTGGGAGAAGATTTTGTTCATAGTCAATGATCCCACGGTTCGTGTCCAGTTCGACCTGCAGTGACAATCTAAATCAGATGGATTTCACAGCCGTGTAGAATTTGGTTGTAAAGTGACATTTACGTCATCTGTTTCTGCAATATCTTCTCTGTTTTGTTGTTTGTGACCAGATCGATTGGGCTCAAGGCAAAAATTGCGTTTATAGATTCTGCCACTGTGTGTAAGTTTCCTGTTTTTGCTCTTGTGTTATGGGAATAAGTGCAAAATAATGTTTATTTATGTGAAAACGTTCCACCTCAGCCTTTATATGTTGACATATATCTGAATGAGGAGGGACGCCAGGCTAGTGTTTGGTCCAATAACAAGTTGACCTTGTGGCAGGCAGACAGGTGATGATTCCTTTTTAGTGTGTTTTCTCACAACAGTGAACCCAGAGCGGAACAGTGAGTGTCCTCATCTGAAAAGAAGCGACTCTGTAAATGAGAACAAATGAACAGTGGGATGAGGTGTCAGTGTACAATTAGTGTGATGCAGGTATCAGATGCAGATACAGACTGAGTACCCGGTTTTATAATACCTGAAGTAAAAGCAGGACAGGTTTTTTAAGGAGTGTTGTTAAGTGCCTCAGAAAGTGTGTCGAGGTGCTCCGAATGTTGAGGAACAGCTCTCCAGAGGAACAGAGCACGTCGGTCTGGCGTGATGGCCTCAGCTTGTCATGTGACACACACATTTGTCTGCATTAAACCTCAGACACAGAATCTTACAAAGAACATATAAAGCATCCTTTTCGTTCAATGGTTAGGCTTTGTTTTGTCACATATCGCGACAGAAAAATCTGAAAACAGACATGGAAAATAGGCCGGCCACCGGCACATCAGCTCCTACACCGCTTGATGTCCTCTGTAAGTCATAATAGTGGGCGATGTTCACAGTCAGCACCACTGAATATCAGATAATTCAACCGTAAAAAATACTTATCAAGTACTCATTGAAGGGATCCACTGGGTTTTCTTACTTCAGGCAGACATCCTGCAAGTGGCTTCTGACGGAGATTATTTCATGTTGGATCAGCTTCTCAGTTGTGTGAAACATAAATCATACACACTGTCCGTTCTTCACACACCGAACTTAGATGATGGATGATTTTGTTGAATCAGACTGTATCAGACTGCAGGATCCGTGTGTTTTATCTGACATGTGACCATCAATGCGCCATCGATTCATTTCGATATCAGCACCACTTCAACATGTCACATTCCATCTCACGACACAAGGACGCTCCTCTATCTCACATCAGATCGATTGTACGCGGGCCGCGCACCCGTCGTACACACTTACCTGATGGACTAAACATGAGACACACTCACACATGTAAACATGCAGCGAGAAACAAGGCGCTGGTGTTGAGAACACACACACACACACACACACACACACACACACACACACACACACACACACACAAGAGAGTTGGCTGATCATTCCAGTTTCTCATTAGTTTGAGTTTGGTCCTGAAACAGCGTCTGCAGCATCTTTTTTCTAAAGCCATGGTTGATGGTTAATATTTTATAATGTACCAGCTGTGGTTCACGTCCGGTCTGGTTTAGTCTCCAAAAACGTTTTGTTTTTTACTAAACCGGGCTAAAATAAAACCTGTGAGGGCCGTGGCTCTGAGCGTCACATTGACGTTTCCTCAGGCGCTAACTGGTGGAAAGCAGCTCTGTCAATGACAGATGGTGAGAAGGTTCAACAGCAGCCGTCCTCCGCTTTCATTCAACTCCATTCATCAACACTAATAAAGGTCCGTTTTTAATTTTCACACTGAGATTTTCTTCTTGAAAACTATTGTCATCTCAAGCACTGATGGAGTTTGCCGTGCAGGGCGTGGACATGTCCTCTTGGTTTCTCTTTCTTTTGTCTACATTCTTTCAGTAAATAATTACAAAACCATATGACACCTTATGGAGCAAGAGCAGAATTCATATGTTGGTCATTAAGAAAAGCAACTAACTTAGTTCAAACAATGTTCTGTTCACAAAATCCAGTGTGAGTTTTTAATTATGTGGTTTGCTTCATTCAGTAAATTTCAGATGCCTCTCAAAGGATTTTGCAAGAACAAACTAATCCAAGAAAGTCCCTCATCAGCCGCTGCAACCAGACGTCTGCTGATGAGCAGATTTTTCTGTTTTTGTACATTCTTTGCAGCAGGTCTTTTAACCTTGTTTTTTAATTTTACTTTCTGTAGCTGCCAGGCGTACATGTTCCCTTCAGAGACGCTGGCGACTGGATGCAGAGCTGGAAGCTGTAGGTTTACAGGATGCAGTCTGCTCGCTGAGATGCAGGAAACCTAATCTTTCTTCAGGGGTTCGGCAGACGTTTTCATCTGAGACCAGGTCAAAGACGGAGCACTCAGCCTCCGAACATCTGCTCACTCATTGTGGGATGTCAGAGCTGTACCTGCATTGCATGTGTGTAAAAATCTCTTTATTGTGGGGCCTAAAAAACAGCTACCAGTGATATGAATTATTCAATTTGAGTAGTTCTTAAGTTGAAATGCACCTGTTTGTTTCGGCGTCTGTTTGCATACCTGTAATAAAAAGTCTCTGCAACCATAATGTCTATTTGAATAACATGGGTCAGAGTAAAGAGAATTGTGCAAATATCAGTATGTGTTTTACTGGATACAACTAAATCAAGATGGCATTTAGCACAAATGAAAAAGTTTCATTTTTTTTGTCAGAGAAAATGTTGCGGCTGTGAACGATTTTTTTGAACAGAATCTCATGTACATTTCTTTTGTTTGGGACTTTTGTAAAAAGGCTGATTGGGTCTTGTAGCCCAGGTTCTACTGTTCAGTTAGGCATGTGACATTGCTACATTCCTTTCTGATTAGTCTTCTCCACATCCCCTGATTGGAGGACTCTCAGACTTAAACATTAAGTTTCTAGGAAACGTCTAAGTTAGTGTTTTACCCCAAAAAACTGGAGCATCACCGCTTCACATATTCTTTATCGGCATCATGAATATGCAAATTACCCCCCCCCCCCCTTTTTTTTTGCAACAACTCCCACTTTGAACACATTTGAATAGAAAGTATTGTAAAGAAATAACGGGAGCATTTGAGGGGGGATGGTGTGTTTGATTAAAACGTTTCATAAGACTTTCTTCAACAGGATCCACTTTGTACTTTGTCTGCGAGCCAACCCCAAAACCATCGCTGAAGTAGGAAAACAGGAACTGATAAACTTTACATCTCCCCTCCGTGCTGACTAATGAGTTTTTTGGCCCTAATTAACCCAGTTATCTCCCCCCCTACAACTGTCAACAATATCTCATTCCAGTGCCGCGGGTGAAACACAGCCTTTGTGAATTCTAATATGGCTGCCAGTCGCACTCATCCGGCTGTCTTACAAACAAATACAAAGGATGAGCTCCCATGGCATCCTGGGAGGAAGACATCAAAGATATAAAATGGCACGGTGTAAGCGCTGCATGGATGCACATGCACTGGAATGAATAAACATGTGAACATGCATATACATGAAGACGTGACGCATAAAACATGAACAGCTGTTTTTGGTCTTTTTTTTTTTTTGAAAGCAATCTGTTGAGTAGGTGTTGCCTCCTCTGCGGACCCCGAGGATCCTGATGCAAATCGAATTTACTGATGGACCCTCTCCAAACAAACTCTAAATTCTACATCCTGGTCTTCAAACTCAGAGTAAATAAGCAGACATGAATTCTATTTCAGCTGTTATGACTGGGAAAACTTTACCCATGGTGCATTGCATTCTACTTGCAATGTCTGACTTGGCAGCAGCTCTGTTTGTGGAGGTCCACGTCCATTCTCACACCGTACTGTTGTCAGAAAAGTCCTTGTGTTGTGCAGATGAGACAGCTGTGGACTTGTGCGGAATTCCTCCATTTTTCATTTTGACTTAAGTGGAACTAAAGTTCGTATGTTCTGCTGATGTGACTCTTTCCTGTAAATTCCAAAAACTCAACACTTTTGAAACATAAAACGTCGTTTGAAGTGAAAGACTTGTCTCCTCCAGAGTCTCCTGTTAGTGAAAACCACAGGGGTCCAGAGTAACATGCCCTGTGAGAAACTGCTTTGACATTGCACAGATCCAAACGTAGTCAGTTGTTCATGCCGTCACTTTTTTTTCCACATCTCAGAAACCATCAGGTTGTACTTTCTGGTGAACATCAGAGCACTGTTGGATTTTCTCACTGAAGCCCGATTTACACTGGAAGTTTCTTCTACTCTCTTCTACTTTCTCTACTCCGTTCCCAGCGTGATCTCAGTTCACACCGGGAGCGTTTCGACAGCGAGAACAGCCAACGAGTACAGCGAGACTTCGAGGTAGAACGAGAGTCACAACAAACAAGAGCGAGGCTTCATTTCCTGATCAATGCTCCAGTTTTCATCAGCTTTCACCACCACACATTCCTCCTCCATCTTCTTCTGGATTCAACCATGGTCAAACAAGCCTCTAAATGTTCATTTATTACTTTATTAAGACTTTGTTACGTTACTGAGGTATCAGATATCCTCGTCCATGACTCCACGTTGTGTCTGAGCTCCAGTGTACCTGTGGCTCTCCTACGCACGTATTCATGGTTGTGGTGTTTTATTTTGAAAACTGACTGGATTGGCTGTGTTGTATGAGAGCAAATTATAATGGCAGTATTTTCCCGTTTTCGTTTCATGGGATAATTCCAACCATTGCATGAGTACGTGATTAAGAATTTGACAGCAGGAAGTGATGAAAGGATGACATTCAAAGCTACCCCTTTAAATACAGTCATGACCGCAGATGCCAACATCCACTCTGCAAACACAAAACAAGTCAAACTGTGAGTGTGACTTCATCTGCAGAGAGGTTGCAGTGAATGATTCTAATAGTAATCACTCTGTACAACAATATTCAAGCCAACATCATGATGTGTTCCCCGGCAGTAAACTCCTCGCTCATGTGTTGTGTGGCTCTCTGGCGGAGTGATACGGCGTCGATAAATCACCGTCAAACACAAATACACCTCCGCTGCTGTGGCCTCCTATAAACAGGGTGCTATTAAATTAAAGGGATGGGTTCTCTCCCCACCGGCTTTTTCTTTTTTCTAGCCGTGTGCAGAGAAATGGTAAAAAATGAAATGGTTCACTCGCTCTAGAGGAGGCTGAGGTGTGTCCGGGGGACGTCTCACAGCTGATTGAATGGTGTCCTGTTTTAACTGATGGACTTCATGTGGGTGTGTGATTAATGATCAACTCTCGAACCAGCTTTTTTCATTGTCATTGAATCATTTTGACTTAAAAATAGATTTTTTCTGATTGCAGCTTCTTAAATGTAGATATTTCTCCTTCTCTCCTGAATTAATAATTAATGGAATATCTTTGGTTTGTGGACAAAAGAAAACATGTCAGGCCGTCACTGGATGTTACTGAAGTAATGAATTAGTTAATCAAGGACGGAACTGACAGATTCATTTTTGATGAAGATATAATAACGTTATTTGTTTTTCTCTCAAAGACCTGGTGCTTTTGGTGCCTGTAGCTCCTGAGTCACCTGATACTTTTCAGATCAAACCGCCATCATGAAGAAAAAGACTTTGAATTGAATAAAGTGAAGAGTTGTACTGTTTGCTTTTTTACTGAACATGAACTGGCAGTGTTAAATCTTTGATAAGTCAAGTGTGAGAAATGATTCCCTATATTTATCACCATGAAGACACTTTTAAAAATGTGTTTATCTTTTATATAATAATAATGATGAATATAGGATTATAGGATGAAATAGGATTTATCAGGCAGCGCTACATCTCATTGAGCTTCTTCTCCATTGGAAACAATGGAAGAAACGCTTGTATTATTATTGTTACATGTTAGAATCATGCTAACAAACAAAAAGCTAAGTTTTATTCCATCCGAACCTGATTTTAAAGATTATTTAGTGATGGACGACAACAAACTCTTTCCCTGTCGCCTCGGCTGTCTTTCCAAAGTACCCGGCATTCAATTACCAGTTGCCTCAGAGAGATTTAGGTTTAATGCCCCAGTCGCTTTTAATCTGAGAAATTCTATTTTAACGGCAGATTCAGTCTCAAATCCCTCAATGTGGATTTTTTTTTTCCTTTTATGATTTCCCTTCATTCTCATCTCCTCGTCTGTTCCCTTACAGCTCGTCTTGTCACTTTAACTGGAAGCGAAACTTGTGGGTTTGCTTATTATCATAAAATAATAGGCTCTGGAACTGAACAGATCCCCCTATCTCTCTCACACACACACACACACACACACACACACACACACACACACACACACACACACACACACAACAAATGCCTTTCCTTCTTTATTTCTTCCTCATTTCTTTCTTTCCCCTCAGTATTTATACAGACTTTTCCAACTTTCCACGAAATAGTTTTTATGACGATGTGGCTGATGTTCTATAAAAGCGTTTCTTTAAAATCACTCAGTTGCATCATGACACGTTGATAGTGAACATTACAACATTAATCGTGGAGGCTGCAGATCGACTTTATGTCTCAATTGCCTTCATTTCCTTTTTCTGTTTTCAGCATCAGACTCATCACCACCACTTTGCAAGGAAAAGAAAATGATGTTGGTCACTGAAGCGGCAAAGTGAAGCTCTTATAATTTTAATTTTGAATGTTGATTTGTGTAAACCACAACAGGCAATTGCGTGGAGAGTAAACATCACGTGTGTGTTTATTCATGTAATACTGTAATATAATATAATACGGAATATGAAATCAGTCTATAACACTGAAATGAAAGTGTTGATAAAAGCAAACTCTGACACTGTGTTTTTGTATAAAACACAACAAACTACGATCACTCGATGAGCTGAAACGTGTCAAGTGACGTGACAACAGATAAAACACATGTATTTGATATTTAGCAAAGCAGATGTAGTTTGGATCTTGATCTTGATCTTGATCAAGGCTTTGAATTCCCTGCAGTTTCTCTTTGACGGTCAATGATACGACACGGCATCAAATAAAGATGCTCCTGTTTCTTTTCCTTGGGAACATCGGTCCTGTGTGGCAGGTAGAGCCGATCTTAATGCTGATAGTGTCATTAATCTGCAGCCGTTACATCATGCAATCAATACTGTCTTCATAGTGATAAGAGACTGATTTCACACATCTCTTTGAAGCTCCGAGGGTGTGTTAAGACTTCATGGGAACTTTTTACAAAATCTGTTCAAGTGTGACCCCTGGAGCAGCCATCTGCTGGGCTCCAGGTTGAATAATAGTTCAGGAAACAGGCTGTGTGGCGCGTGGCGTAGACTGTATAAAATAGACTGCATCACCTACCATGTATTTGAAACTGTCAATGTTGCTGTTTTTTTTTTAATTATACACCATCTGACCATTGTTCAAACAGAAATAGTATGTGGGGGGTGGACATGTTTACTAACTAATGGGTCAAAACAGGACTGGTGTGTTTTACCTTTTATTCTGAGGTCGCCTCCCAAAGGTCATTGGATAGAATGCAGGTTTGTGTAAACATTGTAAGTTTTCATGCTTGGACTATGTATCCGTGTCCTTTATACAGTCCATGCAGTGACCGACATGTCCCCCGCTGGCACCAACATGAGCGATGACCTGCAGCAGTCAGATTGCATTGTGGGTAAGTCTGAGCACAAGGTAACGTGGAATTTAGAGTTGATGGAGGCGTGCGATGCAGCATGTGCTGCGTCCTCTTTGAAACCCATTTTCATATTCCACCTCATCCCACAACCCAAACTGAACAATGGAACCATTTTGCACCATTTTCTCTTTGTAATTCCCTGTGGTGTTTTTTCAGGAGCTGTGGGAGGAGGGTGGCAGCGCTCCTTTTCTTTTTCTTCCCTCCCTCCTTTCTTATTTGCTCCTCAGCCATCACACCTACGAATGATAACTCACCCAGTCCTATCAGCCACACGACACTAAACAGTAAGAGTAAGAGCCCTCTCAGCCATGTAATGTCTCCTGTTGGCATAAGGAGCCGATAGATAGGCTCCCTGCTCAGTCACAGTCGCCGTGGAAAAGAATGGTTCAGACTCAATTTGTCTCCTCC
>NW_027614195.1:0-29005 GCF_965212315.1 Lampetra planeri
CTCTGTGTGGTGAGTCTGTGGGTCTATGTGGGGTGAGTCTGTGGGTCTCTGTGTGGTGAGTCTGTGGGTGTCTGTGTGAGTCTGTGGGTCTCTGTGGGGTGAGTCTGTGGGTCTCTGTGTGGTGAGTCTGTGGGTCTCTGTGTGATGAGTATGTGGGTCTCTTTGTGAGTCTGGTGGGTGTCTGTGTGAGTCTGTGGGTCTCTGTGTGGTGAGTCTGTGGGTCTCTGTGGGGTGAGTCTGTGGGTCTCTGTGTGGTGAGTCTGTGGGTCTATGTGGGGTGAGTCTGTGGGTCTCTGTGTGGTGAGTCTGTGGGTGTCTGTGTGAGTCTGTGGGTCTCTGTGGGGTGAGTCTGTGGGTCTCTGTGTGGTGAGTCTGTGGGTCTCTGTGTGTTGAGTATGTGGGTCTCTTTGTGAGTCTGTGGGTGTCTGTGTGAGTCTGTGGGTCTCTGTGTGGTGAGTCTGTGGGTCTCTGTGGGGTGAGTCTGTGGGTCTCTGTGTGGTGAGTCTGTGGGTCTCTGTGTGGTGAGTCTGTGGGTCTCTGTGTGGTGAGTCTGTGGGTCTCTGTGGGGTGAGTCTGTGGGTCTCTGTGTGGTGAGTCTGTGGGTCTATGTGGGGTAAGTCTGTGGGTCTCTGTGTGGTGAGTCTGTGGGTGTCTGTGTGAGTCTGTGGGTCTCTGTGGGGTGAGTCTGTGGGTCTCTGTGTGGTGAGTCTGTGGGTCTCTGTGTGATGAGTATGTGGGTCTCTTTGTGAGTCTGTGGGTGTCTGTGTGAGTCTGTGGGTCTCTGTGTGGTGAGTCTGTGGGTCTCTGTGGGGTGAGTCTGTGGGTCTCTGTGTGGTGAGTCTGTGGGTCTCTGTGGGGTGAGTCTGTGGGTCTCTGTGTGGTGAGTCTGTGGGTCTCTTTGTGAGTCTGTGGGTGTCTGTGTGAGTCTGTGGGTCTCTGTGTGGTGAGTCTGTGGGTCTCTGTGTGGTGAGTCTGTGGGTCTCTGTGAGTCTGTGGGTGTCTGTGTGTGTGAGTCTCTGGGTCTCTGTGTGGTGAGTCTGTGGGTCTCTGTGGGGTGAGTCTGTGGGTCTCTGTGTGGTGAGTCTGTGGGTCTCTGTGTGGTGAGTCTCTGGGTCTCTGTGTGGTGAGTCTGTGGGTCTCTGTGTGTTGAGTCTGTGGGTCTCTGTGTGGTGAGTCCTCTGGGTCTCTGTGTGGTGAATCTGTGGGTCTCTGTGTGATGAGTCTGTGGGTCTCTGTGTGGTGAGTCTGTGGGTCTCTGTGTGATGTGTCTGTGGGTCTCTGTGTGGTGAGTCTGTGGGTCTCTGTGTGGTGAGTCTGTGGGTCTCTGTGTGGTGAGTCTGTGGGTCTCTGTGTGGTGAGTCTGTGGGTCTCTGTGTGGTGAGTATGTGGGTCTCTGTGTGGTGAGTCTGTGGGTCTCTGTGTGGTGAGTCTGTGGGTCTCTGTGTGATGAGTCTGTGGGTCTCTGTGTGGTGAGTCTGTGGGTCTCTGTGTGGTGAGTCTGTGGGTCTCTGTGTGGTGAGTCTGTGGGTCTCTGTGTGATGAGTCTGTAGGTCTCTGTGTGGTGAGTCTGTGGGTCTCTGTGTGGTGAGTCTGTGGGTCTCTGTGTGGTGAGTCTGTGGGTCTCTGTGTGGTGAGTCTGTGGGTCTCTGTGTGGTGAGTCTATGGGTCTCTGTGTGGTGAGTCTGTGGGTCTCTGTGTGATGAGTCTGTGGGTCTCTGTGTGGTGAGTCTGTGGGTCTCTGTGTGATGAGTCTGTGGGTCTCTGTGTGGTGAGTCTGTGGGTCTCTGTGTGATGAGTCTGTGGGTCTCTGTGTGGTGAGTCTGTGGGTCTCTGTGTGGTAAGTCTGTGAGTCTTTGTGTGAGTCTGGGTCTCTGTGTGAGTCTGTGGGTCTCTGTGTGGTGAGTCTGTGGGTCTTTGTGTGGTGAGTATGTGGGTCTCTGTGTGGTAAGTCTGTGAGTCTTTGTGTGAGTCTGGGTCTCTGTGTGAGTCTGTGGGTCTCTGTGTGGTGAGTCTGTGGGTCTCTGTGTGGCGAGTCTGTTGGTCTCTGTGTGGTGAGTCTGTGGGTCTCTGTGTGGTGAGTCTGTTGGTCTCTGTGTGGTGAGTCTGTGGGTCTCTGTGTGGTGAGTCTGTGGGTCTCTGTGTGGTGAGTCTGTTGGTCTCTGTGTGGTGAGTCTGTGGGTCTCTGTGTGGTAAGTCTGTGAGTCTTTGTGTGAGTCTGGGTCTCTGTGTGAGTCTGTGGGTCTCTGTGTGGTGAGTCTGTGGGTCTCTGTGTGGTGAGTCTGTTGGTCTCTGTGTGGTGAGTCTGTGGGTCTCTGTGTGGTGAGTCTGTTGGTCTCTGTGTGGTGAGTCTGTGGGTCTCTGTGTGGTGAGTCTGTGGGTCTCTGTGTGGTGAGTCTGTGGGTCTCTGTGTGGTGAGTCTGTGGGTCTCTGTGTGGTGAGTCTGTTGGTCTCTGTGTGGTGAGTCTGTGGGTCTCTGTGTGGTGAGTCTGTGGGTCTCTGTGTGGTGAGTCTGTGGATTTCTGTGGTGAGGGTGGTGAAGGGTGATAGTGGTGAGTGGTGGTGAGTGAGTGGTGAGTGAGTAGTGAGGGTGGTGAGTGGTGAGTGTGGTGAGGGTGATGAGTGAGTGGTGAGTGTGGTGAGGGTGGTGAGTGAGTGGTGAGTGTGGTGAGGGTGGTGAGTGAGTGGTGAGTGTGGTGAGGGTGGTGAAGGTGGTGAGTGTGAGGGTGGTGAGGGTGGTGAGTGAGTGGTGAGTGTGGTGAGGGTGGTGAAGGTGGTGAGCGTGAGGGTGGTGAGGGTGATGAGGTGAGTGGTGAGTGTGGTGAGGGTGGTGGTGAGTGTGAGGGTGGTGAGGGTGATGAGTGTGGTGAGTGAGGGTGGTGAGTGAGTGGTGAGTGAGTGGTGGTGAGGGTGGTGAGTGGTGGTGAGTGGTGAGGGTTGTGAGTGTTGAGGGTGGTGAGTGTGGTGAGTGTGAGGGTGGTGAGGGTGGTGAGTGGTGGTGAGGGTGGTGAGTGTGGTGAGTGAGGGTGTGAGTGGTGAGTGAGGGTGGTGAGTGGTGAGTGAGGGTGGTTAGGGTGAGGGTGGTGAGTGAGGGTGGTGAGTGGTGGTGAGGGAGTGGTGAGTGTGGTGAGTGGTGGTGACGGTGGTGAGTGGTGAGGGTGGTGAGGGTGGTGAGGGTGGTGAGTGTGGTGAGTGTGAGGGTGGTGAGGGTGGTGAGTGAGTAGTGAGTGGTGAGGGTGGTGAGTGGTGAGTGTGGTGAGGGTGGTGAGGGTGGTGAGTGTGGTGAGGTGTGAGGGTGGTGGTGAGGTGAGTGAGGGTGGTGAGTGGTGAGTGAGGGTGGTGAGTGGTGAGTGAGGGTGGTGAGTGGTGAGTGAGGGTGGTGAGTGGTTAGTGAGGGTGGTAGGGTGAGGGTGGTGAGTGAGTGGTGAGGGTGGTGAGGGTGGTGAGTGTGGTGAGTGAGGGTGGTGAGTGGTGAGTGGTGAGGGTGGTGAGTGGTGAGTGAGGGTGGTTAGGGTGAGGGTGGTGAGTGAGTGGTGAGGGTGGTGAGGGTGGTGAGTGAGGGTGGTGAGTGAGTGGTGAGGGTGGTGAGGTGAGTGGTGGGGTGGTGAGGGTGGTGAGTGAGGGTGGTGAGTGGTGAGTGAGGGTGGTTAGGGTGAGGGTGGTGAGTGAGTGGGGAGGGTGGTGAGGGTGGTGAGGGGTGATGAGTGAGGGTGGTGAGTGAGTGGTGAGGGTGGTGAGGGTGGTGAGGGTGGTGAGTGTGAGGGTGGTGAGTGTGGGTGTGAGTGAGTGGTGAGTGAGTGGTGAGTGAGGGGTGAGGTGATGGTGAGTGGAGTGAGTGGTGGTGAGTGTGGGTGAGGGTGAGGGTGGTGAGGGTGGAGTGGTGTGGTGAGTGAGGTGAGTGAGGGTGGTGGTGAGGGTGGTGAGTGAGTGTGAGTGAGTGTGGGTGGGTGAGGGTGTGGTGAGGGTGTGAGGGTGGGTGGTGTGTGTGGGTGGTGGTGAGTGGTGAGTGAATGGTGGGTGTGAGTGGTGAGGAGTGGTGAGTGAGTTGTGGGAGTGGTGGGTGAGTGGTGAGTGGGTGAGTGGGTGAGTGAGTGGGTGGGTGAGTGAGTGGGTGGGTGATGTGTGAGAGGTGGGTGAGTGGTGGGTGGGTGTGGTGAGTGAGTGGTGAGGTTGGTGAGTGAGTGGGTGAGTGTGGGTGGGTGAGTGGTGAGGGTGGGTGAGTGAGTGGTGGGTGAGTGGTGAGGGTGGTGAGTGAGTGGGTTGGTGAGTGGTGAGGGTGGTGAGTGAGTGGTGGGTGAGTGGTGAGGGTGGTGAGTGAGGGTGGTGAGGGGTGGTAAGTGGTGGGTGAGTGAGTGGTGGGTGAGTGGTGAGGGTGGTGAGTGAGTGGTGGGTGAGTGGTGAGTGAGTGAGTGGGTGAGTGGTCAGGGTGGGTGAGTGAGTGGGGGGTGAGTGGTGAGGGTGGGTGAGTGAGTGGTGGGTGAGTGGTGAGGTGGTGAGTGAGTGGTTGGTGAGTGGTGAGGGTGGTGAGGTGAGTGGTGGGGTGAGTGGTGAGGGTGGTGAGTGAGGGGGTGGGGTGGAAGTGGTGGGTGAGTGAGTGGTGGTGAGTGGTGAGGGTGGTGAGTGAGTGGTGGGTGAGTGGTGAGTGAGTGAGTGGGTGAGTGGTCAGGGTGGTGAGTGGTGGGTGAGTGGTGAGGGTGGTGAGTGAGTGGTGGGTGAGTGGGTGAGGTGGTGAGTGAGTGGTGGGTGAGTGGTGAGGGTGGTGAGTGAGTGGTGGGTGAGTGGTGAGGCTGGTGAGTGAGTGGTGGGTGAGTGGTGAGGCTGGTGAGTGAGTGGTGGGTGAGTGGTGAGGCTGGTGAGTGAGTGGTGGGTGAGTGGTGTGAGGCTGGTGAGTGAGTGGTGGGTGAGTGGTGAGGGTGGTGAGTGAGTGGGTGTGTGAGTGGTGAGGGTGGTGAGTGAGTGGTGGGTGAGTGGTGAGGGTGGTGAGTGAGTGGTGGGTGAGTGGTGAGGGTGGTGAGTGAGTGGTGGGTGAGTGGTGAGGGTGGTGAGTGGTGGGTGAGTGGTGAGGGTGGTGAGTGAGTGGTGGGTGAGTGGTGAGGGTGGTGAGTGAGTGGTGGGGTGAGTGGTGAGGGTGGTGAGTGAGTTGGTGGGTGAGTGGTGAGGGTGGTGAGTGAGTGGGTGTGTGAGTGGTGAGGGTGGTGAGTGAGTGGTGGTGAGTGGTGAGGGTGGTGAGTGAGTGGTGGGTGAGTGGTGAGGGTGGTGTGAGTGAGTGGTGGGTGAGTGGTGAGGGTGGTGAGTGAGTGAGTAGTGGGTGAGTGGTGAGGGTGGTGAGTGAGTGGTGGGTGAGTGGTGAGGGTGGTGAGTGAGTGGTGGGTGAGTGGTGAGGGTGGTGAGTGAGTGGTGGGTGAGTGGTGAGGGTGGTGAGTGAGTGGTGGGTGAGTGGTGAGGGTGGTGAGTGAGTGGTGGGTGAGTGGTGAGGGTGGTGAGTGAGTCAGTGGGTGAGTGGGTGAGTGGTGGGTGAGTGGTGAGGTGGTGAGTGGTGAGTGAGTCAGTGGGTGAGTGGGTGAGTGGTGGTGAGTGGTGAGGGTGGTGAGTGGGTGGGTGGGTGAGTGAGTGAGTGGTGAGTGAGTGGTGGGTGAGTGGTGAGGGTGGTGAGTGAGTGGTGGGTGAGTGGTGAGGGTGGTGAGTGAGTGGTGGGTGAGTGGTGAGGGTGGTGAGTGAGTCGTGGGTGAGTGGTGAGGGTGGTGAGTGAGTGGTGGGTGAGTGGTGAGGGTGGTGAGTGAGTGGTGGGTGAGTGGTGAGGGTGGTGAGTGAGTGGTGGGTGAGTGGTGAGGGTGGTGAGTGAGTGGTGGGTGAGTGGTGAGGGTGGTGAGTGAGTGGTGGGTGAGTGGTGAGGGTGGTGAGTGAGTGGTGGGTGAGTGGTGAGAATGGTGAGTGAGTGGTGGGTGAGTGGTGAGGGTGGTGAGTGAGTGGTGGGTGAGTGGTGAGGGTGGTGAGTGAGTGGTGGGTGAGTGGTGAGGGTGGTGAGTGAGTGGTGGGTGAGTGGTGAGAATGGTGAGTGAGTGGTGGGTGAGTGGTGAGGGTGGTGAGTGAGTGGTGGGTGAGTGGTGAGGGTGGGTGAGTGAGTGGTGGGTGAGTGGTGAGGTTGGTGAGTGAGTGGGTGAGTGAGTGGGTGGGTGAGTGGTGGGTGAGTGGTGAGGGTGGGTGAGTGAGTGGTGGGTGAGTGGTGAGGGTGGTGAGTGAGTGGTGGGTGAGTGGTGAGGGGTGGTGAGTGAGTGGTGGGTGAGTGGTGAGGGTGGTGAGGGTGATGAGTGAGGGTGGTGAGTGAGTGGTGAGGGTGGTGAGGGTGGTGAGGGTGGTGAGTGTGAGGGTGGTGAGTGTGAGGGTGGTGAGTGAGTGGTGAGTGGTGTGAGGGTGGTGATGGTGGTGAGTGAGTGGTGAGTGAGTGGTGGGTGAGTGGTGAGGGTGGTGAGTGAGGGTGGTGAGTGAGTGGTGAGTGAGTGGTGAGGGTGGTGAGTGGGTGGTGAGGTGAGTGAGTGGTGAGGGTGAGTGAGGGTGGTGAGGGTGAGTGGTGAGTGTGTGGTGGTGAGTGGTGAGTGAATGGTGGGTGAGTGGTGAGTGAGTGGTGAGTGAGTGGTGGGTGAGTGGTGAGTGAGTGGTGAGTGAGTTGTGGGTGAGTGGTGGGTGAGTGGTGAGTGGGTGAGTGGGTGAGTGAGTGGGTGGGTGAATGAGTGAGTGGTGGGTGAGTGGTGGGTGAGTGTGAGTGAGTGGTGAGGTTGGTGAGTGAGTGGGTGAGTGAGTGGGTGGGTGAGTGGTGAGGGTGGGTGAGTGAGTGGTGGGTGGAGTGGTGAGGGTGGTGAGTGAGTGGTTGGTGAGTGGTGAGGGTGGTGAGTGGAGTGGTGGGTGAGTGGTGAGGGTGGTGAGTGAGGGTGGTGAGGGTGGTAAGTTGGTGGGTGAGTGAGTGGTGGGTGAGTGGTGAGGGTGGTGAGTGAGTGGTGGGTGAGTGGTGAGTGAGTGAGTGGGTGAGTGGTCAGGGTGGTGAGTGAGTGGTGGGTGAGTGGTGAGGGTGGGTGAGTGAGTGGTGGGTGAGTGGTGAGGGTGGTGAGTGAGTGGTTGGTGAGTGGTGAGGGTGGTGAGTGAGTGGTGGGTGAGTGGTGAGGGTGGTGAGTGAGGGTGGGTGAGGGTGGTAAGTGGTGGGTGAGTGAGTGGTGGGTGAGTGGTGAGGGTGGTGAGTGAGTGGTGGGTGAGTGGTGAGTGAGTGAGTGGGGGTGAGTGGTCAGGGTGGTGAGTGAGTGGTGGGTGAGTGGTGAGGGTGGTGAGTGAGTGGTGGGTGAGTGGTGAGGGTGGTGAGTGAGTGGTGGGTGAGTGGTGAGGGTGGTGAGTGAGTGGTGGGTGGAGTGGTGAGGCTGGTGAGTGAGTGGTGGGTGAGTGGTGAGGCTGGTGAGTGAGTGGTGGGTGAGTGGTGAGGCTGGTGAGTGAGTGGTGGGTGAGTGGTGAGGCTGGTGAGTGAGTGGTGGTGAGTGGTGAGGGTGGTGAGTGAGCGGGTGTGTGAGTGGTGAGGGTGGTGAGTGAGTGGTGGGTGAGTGGTGAGGGTGGTGAGTGAGTGGTGGGTGAGTGGTGAGGGTGGTGAGTGAGTGGTGGGTGAGTGGTGAGGGTGGTGAGTGAGTGGTGGGTGAGTGGTGAGGGTGGTGAGTGAGTGGTGGGTGAGTGGTGAGGGTGGTGAGTGAGTGGTGGGTGAGTGGTGAGGTGGTGAGTGAGTGGTGGGTGAGTGGTGAGGGTGGTGAGTGAGTGGGTGTGTGAGTGGTGAGGGTGGTGAGTGAGTGGTGGGTGAGTGGTGAGGGTGGTGAGTGAGTGGTGGGTGAGTGGTGAGGGTGGTGAGTGAGTGGTGGTGAGTGGTGAGGGTGGTGAGTGAGTGAGTAGTGGGTGAGTGGTGAGGGTGGTGAGTGAGTGGTGGGTGAGTGGTGAGGGTGGTGAGTGAGTGGTGGGTGAGTGGTGAGGGTGGTGAGTGAGTGGTGGGTGAGTGTGAGGGTGGTGAGTGAGTGGTGGGTGAGTGGTGAGGGTGGTGAGTGAGTGGTGGGTGAGTGGTGAGGGTGGTGAGTGAGTCAGTGGGTGAGTGGGTGAGTGGTGGTGAGTGGTGAGGGTGGTGAGTGGTGAGTGAGTCAGTGGGTGAGTGGGTGAGTGGTGGGTGAGTGGTGAGGGTGGTGAGTGGGTGGGTGGGTGAGTGAGTGAGTGGTGAGTGAGTGGTGGGTGAGTGGTGAGGGTGGTGAGTGAGTGGTGGGTGAGTGGTGAGGGTGGTGAGTGAGTGGTGGGTGAGTGGTGAGGGTGGTGAGTGAGTCGTGGGTGAGTGGTGAGGGTGGTGAGTGAGTGGTGGGTGAGTGGTGAGGGTGGTGAGTGAGTGGTGGGTGAGTGGTGAGGGGTGGTGAGTGAGTGGTGGGTGAGTGGTGAGGGTGGTGAGTGAGTGGTGGGTGAGTGGTGAGGGTGGTGAGTGAGTGGTGGGTGAGTGGTGAGGGTGGTGAGTGAGTGGTGGGTGAGTGGTGAGAATGGTGAGTGAGTGGTGGGTGAGTGGTGAGGGTGGTGAGTGAGTGGTGGGTGAGTGGTGAGGGTGGTGAGTGAGTGGTGGGTGAGTGGTGAGGGTGGTGAGTGAGTGGTGGGTGAGTGGTGAGAATGGTGAGTGAGTGGTGGGTGAGTGGTGAGGGTGGTGAGTGAGTGGTGGGTGAGTGGTGAGGGTGGTGAGTGAGTGGTGGGTGAGTGGTGAGGTTGGTGAGTGAGTGGGTGAGTGAGTGGTGGGTGAGTGGTGGGTGAGTGGTGAGGGTGGGTGAGTGAGTGGTGGGTGAGTGGTGAGGGTGGTGAGTGAGTGGTGGGTGAGTGGTGAGGGTGGTGAGTGAGTGGTGGGTGAGTGGTGAGGGTGGTGAGTGAGTGAGTGGTGGGTGAGTGGTGAGGGTGGTGAGTGAGTGGTGGGTGAGTGGTGAGGGTGGTGAGTGAGTGGTGGGTGAGTGGTGAGGGTGGTGAGTGAGTGGTGGGTGGGTGAGTGGTGAGGGTGGTGAGTGAGTGGTGGGTGAGTGGTGAGGGTGGTGAGTGAGTGGTGGGTGAGTGGTGAGGGTGGTGAGTGAGTGAGTGGTGGGTGAGTGGTGAGGGTGGTGAGTGAGTGAGTGGTGGGTGAGTGGTGAGGGTGGTGGTGAGTGAGTGTGGGTGAGTGGTGAGAATGGTGAGTGAGTGGTGGGTGAGTGGTGAGGGTGGTGAGTGAGTGGTGGGTGAGTGGTGAGTGAGTGGGTGGGTGAGTGAGTGGTGGGTGAGTGGTGAGGGTGGTGAGTGAGTGGTGGGTGAGTGGTGAGGGTGGTGAGTGAGTGGTGGGTGAGTGGTGAGGGTGGTGAGTGAGTGGTGGGTGAGTGGTGGGGTGAGTGGGTGGGTGAGTGGTGAGGGTGGTGAGTGAGTGGTGGGTGAGTGGTGAGGGTGGTGAGTGAGTGGTGGGTGAGTGGTGAGGCTGGTGAGGAGTGGTGGGTGAGTGGTGAGGGTGGTGAGTGAGTGGTGGGTGAGTGGTGAGGGTGGTGAGTGAGTGGTGGGTGAGTGGGTGTGTGAGTGGTGAGGGTGGTGAGTGAGTGGTGGGTGAGTGGTGAGGGTGGTGAGTGAGTGGTGGGTGAGTGGTGAGGGTGGTGAGTGAGTGGTGGGTGAGTGGTGAGGCTGGTGTGAGTCTCACCTCTCCATCACGACCAGCGCGAGTGTTGCGCGGACGTGACGTCACGCCCCGGACGCGGGAGTGACGTCATTTATGCGGTGACGTCATTCTTCACCTCCGGAATCAGATGGGGCGTGCGATGACGTCATGTGCACCTCCGGTGTGATGGGAGGCAGCGATGACGTAATGTACTCCTCTGGCGTGGACATGACGTCACTAAATTTTAACACGCAAATTTGCAATAGTGTAGTGTATCATGCAGTGTATTGTATAGGGTATTGTGTAAACTATACACTATACTATACACTACACTATACACTACTATACACTACACTATACACTACACTATACACTACACTATACACTACACTATACACTACACTATACACTACACTATACACTACACTATACACTACACTATACACTACACTATACACTACACTATACACTACACTATACACTACACTATGCACTACACTATACACTACACTATACACTATACAATACACTACCTATACCACTACACTATACACAACACTATACACTACACACTACACTATACACTACACTACACACTACACTACACACTACACTATACACTACACTATACACTACACTATACACTACACTAGGAATGTATCGTTTCGTTTATAGTGCAGTGTTTTATAAAATTGTAAATACGAAAACGCGTTTTTTTATTGTGAACACCAAACGCGTTTATTTTTTAAACGCGGGTTTCATATTTTGTCCGCGGACGAGCACCCGTCGCCCCGCCCCCCTATCTCTCCTCCCGGCTTTCCGTAACACAGCGGCCTTCACACGTGGTGCAAGATGGCAGCTCGCAGAGCGAAAGCGTGAGTCGCCTCACCACTCACCCACCACTCACTCACCCACCCACTCACTCACTCACCCACTCACTCATCCACTTATTCACCCACTAACTCACCCACTCACCACTCATCCACCACTCACTCACCACCCTCACCACTCACTCACCCACCCACTCATCCACTCACTCACCCACCCACTCACCCATCCACTCACTCACCCCACCCACTCACTCACTCACCCACCCACTCATCCACTCACTCACCCACCCACTCACCCATCCACTCACTCACCCACCCACCCACTCACCCACTCACTCACCCACCCACTCACTCACTCACCCACCCCACTCACTCACCCACCCACTCACTCACTCACCCACTCACTTACTCACCAACTCACCCACTCACTCACCCACCCACTCACTCACCCATCCACTCACTCACCCACTCACTCACTCACCTACTCACTCACCACTCACCCACCCACTCACTCACCCACTCACTTACTCACTCACCCACCCACTCACTCACTCACCCACCCACCCACCCACTCACTCACCCACTCACTTACTCACCAACTCACCCACTCACTCACCCACCCACTCACCCACCCACTTATTCACCCACTAACTCACCCACTCACCCACTCACCACTCACTCACCACCCTCACCACTCACTCACCCACCCACTCATCCACTCACTCACCCACCCACTCACCCATCCACTCACTCACCCACCCACTCACTCACTCACCCACCCACTCATCCACTCACTCACCCACCCACTCACCCATCCACTCACTCACCCACCCACCCACTCACCCACTCACTCACCCACCCACTCACTCACTCACCCACCCACTCACTCACTCACCCACCCACTCACTCACTCACCCACTCACTTACTCACCTACTCACCCACTCACTCACCCACCCACTCACCCATCCACTCACTCACCCACCCACCCACCCACCCACCCACTCACTCACTCACCCACCCACTCACTCACTCACCCACTCACTTACTCACCAACTCACCCACTCACTCACCCACCCACTCACCCATCCACTCACTCACCCACCCACCCACTCACCCACTCACTCACCCACCCACTCACTCACTCACTCACCCACCCACTCACTCACCCACCCACTCACTCACTCACCCACTCACTTACTCACCAACTCACCCACTCACTCACCCACCCACTCACTCACCCATCCACTCACTCACCCACTCACTCACTCACCTACTCACTCACCACTCACCCACCCACTCACTCACCCACTCACTTACTCACTCACCCACCCACTCACTCACTCACCCACCCACTCACCCACCCACTCACTCACCCACTCACTTACTCACCAACTCACCCACTCACTCACCCACCCACTCACCCACCCACTTATTCACCCACTAACTCACCCACTCACCCACTCACCACTCACTCACCACCCTCACCACTCACTCACCCACCCACTCATCCACTCACTCACCCACCCACTCACCCATCCACTCACTCACCCACCCACTCACTCACTCACCCACCCACTCATCCACTCACTCACCCACCCACTCACCCATCCACTCACTCACCCACCCACCCACTCACCCACTCACTCACCCACCCACTCACTCACTCACCCACCCACTCACTCACTCACCCACCCACTCACTCACTCACCCACTCACTTACTCACCAACTCACCCACTCACTCACCCACCCACTCACTCACCCATCCACTCACTCACCCACTCACTCACTCACCTACTCACTCACCACTCACCCACCCACTCACTCACCCACTCACTTACTCACTCACCCACCCACTCACTCACTCACCCACCCACTCACCCACCCACTCACTCACCCACTCACTTACTCACCAACTCACCCACTCACTCACCCACCCACTCACCCACTCACTCACCCACTCACCACTCACTCACCACTCACCCACTCACTCTCACTCACTCTCACCACTCACTCACGACTCACTCACCACTCGCTCACCACTCACTCGCTCACCACTCACTACTCACCGTAAGAACCAAAGAGTACTACACTATAAACTTCACGATTCTCTATACACTACACTGCTACACTATACACTACACTATACACTACACTATGCACTACACTATGCACTACACTATACACTACACTATACACTACGCTATACACTACTACACTACACTACTACACTATACACTACACTATACACTACACTATATACTACACTATACACTACACTATACACTACACTATGCACTACACTATACACTACACTATGCACTACACTATGCACTACACTATGCACTACACTATACACTACACTATACACTACGCTATACACTACTACACTACACTACTACACTATACACTACACTATACACTACACTATATACTACACTATACACTACACTATACACTACACTATGCACTACACTATACACTACACTATACACTACACTATGCACTACACTATGCACTACACTATACACTACACTATACACTACGCTATACACTACTACACTACACTACTACACTATACACTACACTATACACTACACTATGCACTACACTATACACTACACTACTACACTACACTATACACTATACACTACACTATACACTACACTACTACACTATACACTACACTATACACTATTCTACTACACTATACACTACACTATACACTACACTATGCACTACACTATGCACTACACTATACACTACACTATACACTACACTACTACACTACACTACTACACTATACACTACACTATGCACTACACTATGCACTACACTATGCACTACACTATACACTACACTATACACTACACTATACACTACACTATACACTACACTATACACTACATTATACACTACACTATGCACCACACTATACACTACACTATACACTACACTATGCACTACACTACTACACTATACACTACACTATGCACCACACTATACACTACACTATACACTACACTATGCACTACACTACTACACTATACACTACACTATGCACTACACTATGCACTACACTATACCCTACACTATACACTACACTATACACTACACTATACTACACTATACACTACACTATGCACTACACTATACACTACACTATACACTACACTACACTATACACTACACTATACACTACACTATACACTACACTACACACTACACTATGCACTACACTATACACTACACTATGCACTACACTATGCACTACACTATGCACTACACTACTACACTATGCACTACACTATGCACTACACTATGCACTACACTATACACTACACTACTACACTATACACTACACTATGCACTACACTATACACTACACTATACACTACACTATACACTATACTATACACTATACACTATACTATGCACTACACTATACACTATACACTACACTATACACTACACTATACACTATACACTACACTATACACTACACTATACACTACACTATGCACTACACTATACACTACACTATACACTACACTATGCACTACACTATACACTACACTATGCACTACACTATACACTACACTATGCACTATACACTACACTATACACTATACACTATACACTACACTATACACTATACACTACACTATACACTACACTATACACTACACTATGCACTACATTATACACTACACTATGCACCACACTATACACTACACTATACACTACACTATGCACTACACTATACACTACACTATACACTACACTACTACACTATACACTACACTATGCACTACACTATGCACTACACTATGCACTACACTACTACACTATACACTACACTATGCACTACACTATGCACTACACTACTACACTATACACTACACTATACACTACACTATGCACCACACTATACACTACACTATACACTACACTATGCACTACACTATGCACTACACTATACACTACGCTATACACTACTACACTACACTATACACTACACTACTACACTATACACTACACTATACACTACACTACTACACTATACACTACACTACACACTACACTACACACTACACTATACACTACACTATACACTACACTATACACTACACTATACACTACATTGTGTGTATGTCAATGTGTGTATGTCAATGTGTGTGTGTCAATGTGTGTGTGTCAATGTGTGTATGTTAATGTGTGTGTGTCAATGTGTGTATGTCAATGTGTGTGTGTCAATGTGTGTATGTTAATGTGTGTGTGTTAATGTGTGTGTGTTAATGTGTGTATGTTAATGTGTGTATGTTACTGTGTGTATGTTAATGTGTGTATGTTACTGTGTGTATGTTACTGTGTGTATGTTACTGCGTGTATGTTACTGTGTGTATGTTACTGTGTGTATGTTACTGCGTGTATGTTAATGTGTGTATGTTACTGTGTGTATGTTACTGTGTGTATGTTACTGTGTGTATGTTACTGTGTGTATGTTACTGTGTGTATGTTAATGTGTGTATGTTAATGTGTGTATGTTAATGTGTGTATGTTACTGCGTGTATGTTACTGCGTGTATGTTACTGCGTGTATGTTAATGCGTGTATGTTACTGTGTGTATGTTAATGTGTGTATGTTACTGTGTGTATGTTAATGTGTGTATGTTAATGTGTGTATGCTAATGTGTGTATGCTAATGTGTGTATGTTAATGTGTGTATGTTAATGTGTGTATGTTAATGTGTGTATGTTACTGTGTGTATGTTACTGTGTGTATGTTAATGTGTGTATGTTAATGTGTGTATGTTAATGTGTGTATGTTACTGTGTGTATGTTACTGTGTGTATGTTAATGTGTGTATGTTAATGTGTGTATGTTACTGTGTGTATGTTAATGTGTGTATGTTAATGTGTGTATGTTAATGCGTGTATGTTACTGTGTGTATGTTAATGTGTGTATGTTAATGTGTGTATGTTAATGTGTGTATGTTACTGTGTGTATGTCAATGTGTGTGTGTTAATGTGTGTATGTTACTGTGTGTATGTTAATGTGTGTATGTTACTGTGTGTATGTTAATGTGTGTATGTTAATGTGTGTATGTTAATGCGTGTATGTTACTGTGTGTATGTTAATGTGTGTATGTTAATGTGTGTATGTTAATGCGTGTATGTTACTGTGTGTATGTCAATGTGTGTGTGTTAATGTGTGTATGTTACTGTGTGTATGTTAATGTGTGTATGTTAATGTGTGTATGTCAATGTGTGTGTGTTAATGTGTGTGTGTCCTACCTCCTCGCGGTGCCGGACGGGCAACATTGTCGTGGGCAGTGCTGTGGGGGGAGGGCCAATGCCCATTGGCCTCTCCCCTCATGGCGTCTGTGACCACCACAGTGGCTAAACGGGGGCTCTGGACGGGTGCGAGGGGCTGGTAACCCCTCCACCTTCAATTAACCACCACTAAACTACGAAGTAAACATAAACCTGTAATTAATAAGCTTGTGCCGGAGGCCCCGGGGGGTCAGGCTTTTATGACGTCTCCTGGCCAAACCCCATTTGGCGGAGCCAGGAGATTGAATTTTAACCCTCGGGGCTCCTCCAGAAACAACGAAAAACCATTGCGGATGGCCACGTGGAATGTTCGAACGCTCACTGCGGAGGAGAGGCTGCCACTCCTCTGTCGGGAGCTGGACCGGTACCGCCTGGATCTCTGTGGCATTCAGGAGGTCCGGTGGACCGGTTCTGGCTCCTGCCACCATGAGGGGTGGACAGTCCTCTACTCGGGGCAGGAGACTGCCAAACAACAGGGTGTGGCTCTTCTTCTGAACAAAAGAATGAAGGGGGCGTGGGAGCGTGGCGGTGAGGTGTGGGAAGCTGTAAGCCCCAGGATACTTTGGGCTCGCCTTCCCATCAACCAGAGGCGAGGAGTGGTGGTCGTGGTTACTTATGCCCCCACCGAAGACGAACATCTGTGGAGGGATGCAGGCAAAGCCGATGAGTCGGACGCTTTCTATGACCTCCTGTCACAGGTGCTGGCTAAAGTGGCCACTCGGGACAGAGTCATCTTGTTGGGTGACTTCAATGCCCGAGTTGGTCATGATACTGGCACCTGGTCTGGAGTGATTGGAAGGCATGGGCCAGATCAGCTCAATAATAACGGTAGGAGGCTGCTAGATTTTTGTGCAGCCCATGGGCTTGTAATTACCAACACGCTCTTCCGGCATCGGCGCATCCACACAACATCGTGGATGCATGCCGGGTCCAAGCAAGAACATCTGCTGGACTACGTAGTGACGGACCAGCGGATGCGAGCCCATGTCCTTGACACCAGGACCTACCGTGGAGCTGATCTGCCCTCTGACCATCGACTAGTCATCTGTAAGATGCGCCTGCCATTCTTCCACTCCGGTGGTGGGTGTACACCCAGGATCCCATTCCAACCAAAAGTGGCCTGGTCTAAGTTAGCTGATGAAAGTTGCAAGCGAGAATTTCATCATCGCTTGCAGCTGGGGTTGGCATCGTCCCCCACTCCACCTGATGTCGAGGGTAAATGGGCGAGGTTTAAGACTGTGACTCATGCAGCTGCAATGGCTGCTTTGGGTACGCGGTCCAGACCTCCCCGGGAACCCTGGCTGACGGAGGAGGTGTTCAGGTTAATTGAGAAAAAGCGACAGGCCCACTCTCATCGCCTACAGCATCCCACGTCAGAGAATGAGGAGGTTTACCGCAGTCTTCGCTCGGAGGTTCGGAGAGCCGTGAGGCGCTGTAAGGATGGGTGGTGGTCGCGGGTTGCTGAGGAGATGGAGTCTGCCTCAGTGGCCCGCGATCACAAATCACTATTTAACTCCATCAAAAAAGTAACCTGCAGCGCCACACCTATTACCATCATTAGAGGAAAAAACGGTGATCCAATCTCCGACCCCCAGGAACAGGTTTGCAGATTTGCTGAGCATTTCTGTGAGGTCCTGGGGGAGGGAAAATCTCTCAGCCAGGAAAACATCATGGCACAAAGTGGGGATAACCCTGCTGAGGCTGCGGTGCCTCAAATATTGGAAGAGGTCACCCCCTGTGAGTGGCTGGCTGAGGTACCGGCTGTTGAGGAGGTACTGAGGGCGATCCGGAGTCTGAGACCAGGGAAGGCACCGGGCAGAGATGATCTCCCAGGCGAAATGCTGAGGGAGGGTGGCGTTTGTGCACAGACTGCCCTATATGACATCATAACAACAGTCTGGACCACTGGACGGGTTCCGCAGGACTGGAAGGATGCCCTGGTGGTCCCCCTCTTTAAGAAGGGGGACCGTACCGACTGTAACAACTACAGGGGCATCTCACTCCTCAGTGTGCCGGGTAAGGTCCTGGCAAGGATTATTCAACATCGCCTTGCTAGGCATGCTGAGGAGAGGCTTGCGGAGCCCCAATGTGGTTTCAGGAAAGGGCGGTCCTGCACAGATGCCATATTTTCTGTCCGTCTGCTTCAGCAGAGGTGTAGGGAATTCCAAAAAGACCTACATCTCTGCTTTATTGACCTGGTCAAGGCCTATGATACCATCAGTAGGACTGGGCTCTGGGTTGTTCTTCGTGCTTTCGGAGTCCCTGACCCTCTGCTCACGATCATTAAGGACCTTCATGATGGTGAGCGGGCCCGGGTAAAACTACGTGGCCGGGAGTCGGAGCCTTTCCCTGTACACCTTGGGGTGCGACAGGGATGTCCTCTGGCTCCCACATTATTTAACATCTATTTCGACTGCGTAGTTCGTGAAGCCTTCAATAGCTGTACCGGGGGAATTTCCATTTGGTACAGATATAATGGGAGGCTGATCGACGCCCGGGTGCGATCAAGGGATGGCTCCCTATTGGTCAACCACGTTATGTATGCCGATGATTTGGTAATAGCTGCTCATTCAGAAGAGGAGTTGGAGACGCTGCTGCTGAGACTGGAGCGTGCCACTAAGAGGTGGGGCCTTACCATCAGCCCCACCAAAACTAAGCACCTGCCTGGGTATTTTGTACCATCGGACACTCCACCCCCACAACTCCCAATTGGTGATGGGGCAGTTGTGGAGAGAGTGGAGAGTTTCCCATACCTGGGCAGTGTGCTCATGACCGGCTCCGGTTTAACAGCAGAGGTCTCACTCCGAATCAGTCGAGCGGCAATATCTTTTCATCGGTTGCGTAACGCTGTGTGGAAGCTACCTGGTCTGTCGCTCCGCACGAAGCTTCAGGTCTTCTCGGCCACGGTCATTCCCTCCCTTCTCTACGCTTGCGAAACGTGGACCCCCCTAGTGGAGCATCTTCGCCGGTTGGAAACATTTAGGCTGGCCTGCCTACGATCCATCCTGGGTTTAACCAGGCTGGATTGTGTGAGGAGCTCACAAGTCCTTGAAAGATCTGGGCAAAGTCCCATCAGTGAGCTCCTCCGGCAGGCAAGGCTGCGTTGGCTGGGTCATGTAGCCCGCATGCCCAGCCACCGCATGCCTAAACAGCTTTTGTTCGGCCGGATCGAGGGGGCTAAACGGGCGCGGCACGGGCTAGAGAAGAGATGGAGTGATGTGGTACAGGAGGACGTGGAGCTGAGTGGACTTGCCGATGACTGGTACCAGCGGTGTCAAGATCGGCCTCTGTGGAGGAGGCTCGTGAAGGACGCTACTGGGCAGTTGGAGGCAGTCGCCCTCCAACAACAACGGAGGGCGGAGGAGCGACGCTCACAACAACGAGCGGAGCGACGGGTGGCTAAAGCACAGCAAGTTGGTACAGTAGGGGGCACAGGTGGTGCATCAGCCAGTCATCTCGGTCATCTCGGTCAGTCGACCCGTGGCACCTGGGTCTGCCCCGTGACCTCCTGCCAGCGGGCGTTCGACACTTCACGTGGCCTCAAGGTGCACATGGCCTGGCACAAGCGTCGTGGTGACGTCACCGCCACTTAGTGGCGAATGGCGGTTGTTGTTGTGTTAATGTGTGTATGTTAATGTGTGTATGTTACTGTGTGTATGTTACTGCGTGTATGTTAATGTGTGTATGTCAATGTGTGTATGTTACTGTGTGTATGTTAATGTGTGTATGTTAATGTGTGTATGTTACTGTGTGTATGTTAATGTGTGTATGTTAATGTGTGTATGTTACTGTGTGTATGTTACTGTGTGTATGTTACTGTGTGTATGTTACTGTGTGTATGTTACTGCGTGTATGTTAATGTGTGTATGTTACTGTGTGTATGTTACTGTGTGTATGTTAATGTGTGTATGTTAATGTGTGTATGTTACTGTGTGTATGTTAATGTGTGTGTATGTTAATGTGTGTATGTTACTGTGTGTATGTTACTGTGTGTATGTTACTGTGTGTATGTTACTGTGTGTATGTTACTGTGTGTATGTCAATGTGTGTATGTTACTGTGTGTATGTTACTGTGTGTATGTTACTGTGTGTATGTTAATGTGTGTATGTTACTGTGTGTATGTTAATGTGTGTATGTTACTGTGTGTATGTTAATGTGTGTATGTTACTGTGTGTATGTTACTGTGTGTATGTCAATGTGTGTATGTTACTGTGTGTATGTTACTGTGTGTATGTTACTGTGTGTATGTCAATGTGTGTATGTTACTGTGTGTATGTTAATGTGTGTATGTTACTGTGTGTATGTTAATGTGTGTATGTTACTGTGTGTATGTTAATGTGTGTATGTTACTGTGTGTATGTTACTGTGTGTATGTTACTGTGTGTATGTTACTGTGTGTATGTTACTGTGTGTATGTTACTGTGTGTATGTCAATGTGTGTATGTTACTGTGTGTATGTTACTGTGTGTATGTTAATGTGTGTATGTTACTGTGTGTATGTTAATGTGTGTATGTTACTGTGTGTATGTTAATGTGTGTATGTTACTGCGTGTATGTTACTGTGTGTATGTTACTGTGTGTATGTTACTGTGTGTATGTTACTGTGTGTATGTTACTGTGTGTATGTTACTGTGTGTATGTTAATGTGTGTATGTTAATGTGTGTATGTTACTGTGTGTATGTTACTGTGTGTATGTTAATGTGTGTATGTTACTGTGTGTACGTTAACGTGTGTATGTTAATGTGTGTATGTTACTGTGTGTATGTTAATGTGTGTATGTTAATGTGTGTATGTTAATGTGTGTATGTTAATGTGTGTATGTTACTGCGTGTATGTTAATGTGTGTATGTTACTGCGTGTATGTTACTGTGTGTATGTTAATGTGTGTATGTTAATGTGTGTATGTTAATGTGTGTATGTTAATGTGTGTATGTTACTGCGTGTATGTTAATGTGTGTATGTTAATGTGTGTATGTTACTGTGTGTATGTTAATGTGTGTATGTTAATGTGTGTATGTTACTGTGTGTATGTTAATGTGTGTATGTTAATGTGTGTATGTTACTGTGTGTATGTCAATGTGTGTATGTTAATGTGTGTATGTTACTGTGTGTATGTTACTGTGTGTATGTTAATGTGTGTATGTTACTGTGTGTATGTTACTGTGTGTATGTCAATGTGTGTATGTTAATGCGTGTATGTTACTGTGTGTATGTTAATGTGTGTATGTTAATGTGTGTATGTTACTGCGTGTATGTTAATGTGTGTATGTTAATGTGTGTATGTTAATGTGTGTATGTTAATGTGTGTATGTTACTGTGTGTATGTTACTGTGTGTATGTTAATGTGTGTATGTTAATGTGTGTATGTTAATGTGTGTATGTTAATGTGTGTATGTTACTGTGTGTATGTTACTGTGTGTATGTTACTGTGTGTATGTTAATGTGTGTATGTTACTGTGTGTATGTTACTGCGTGTATGTTAATGTGTGTATGTTACTGTGTGTATGTTAATGTGTGTATGTCAATGTGTGTATGTTACTGTGTGTATGTTAATGTGTGTATGTTAATGTGTGTATGTTAATGTGTGTATGTTACTGCGTGTATGTTAATGTGTGTATGTTACTGTGTGTATGTTACTGCGTGTATGTTACTGTGTGTATGTTACTGTGTGTATGTTAATGTGTGTATGTTAATGTGTGTATGTTAATGTGTGTATGTTAATGTGTGTATGTTAATGTGTGTATGTTACTGCGTGTATGTTACTGTGTGTATGTTACTGTGTGTATGTTACTGTGTGTATGTTACTGTGTGTATGTTAATGTGTGTATGTTAATGTGTGTATGTTACTGTGTGTATGTTAATGTGTGTATGTTACTGTGTGTATGTTAATGTGTGTATGTTACTGTGTGTATGTTACTGTGTGTATGTTAATGTGTGTATGTTAATGTGTGTATGTTAATGTGTGTATGTTAATGTGTGTATGTTAATGCGTGTATGTTACTGTGTGTATGTTACTGTGTGTATGTTACTGCGTGTATGTTACTGTGTGTATGTTAATGTGTGTATGTTACTGTGTGTATGTTACTGTGTGTATGTTAATGTGTGTATGTTAATGTGTGTATGTTAATGTGTGTATGTTACTGTGTGTATGTTACTGTGTGTATGTTAATGTGTGTATGTTACTGCGTGTATGTTACTGCGTGTATGTTACTGCGTGTATGTTAATGTGTGTATGTTAATGTGTGTATGTTACTGTGTGTATGTTACTGTGTGTATGTTACTGTGTGTATGTTACTGTGTGTATGTTACTGTGTGTATGTTAATGTGTGTATGTTACTGTGTGTATGTTACTGTGTGTATGTTACTGTGTGTATGTTAATGTGTGTATGTTACTGTGTGTATGTTACTGTGTGTATGTTACTGTGTGTATGTTACTGTGTGTATGTTACTGCGTGTATGTTACTGTGTGTATGTTACTGTGTGTATGTTAATGTGTGTATGTTAATGTGTGTATGTTAATGTGTGTATGTTACTGCGTGTATGTTACTGCGTGTATGTTACTGTGTGTATGTTACTGCGTGTATGTTACTGTGTGTATGTTAATGCGTGTATGTTAATGTGTGTATGTTAATGTGTGTATGTTACTGTGTGTATGTTACTGTGTGTATGTTACTGTGTGTATGTTACTGTGTGTATGTTACTGTGTGTATGTTAATGTGTGTATGTTACTGTGTGTATGTTAATGTGTGTATGTTACTGTGTGTATGTTACTGTGTGTATGTTACTGTGTGTATGTTAATGTGTGTATGTTAATGTGTGTATGTTACTGTGTGTATGTTACTGTGTGTATGTTACTGTGTGTATGTTACTGTGTGTATGTTAATGTGTGTATGTTACTGTGTGTATGTTACTGTGTGTATGTTAATGTGTGTATGTTACTGTGTGTATGTTACTGTGTGTATGTTAATGTGTGTATGTTACTGTGTGTATGTTACTGTGTGTATGTTACTGTGTGTATGTTACTGTGTGTATGTTAATGTGTGTATGTTACTGTGTGTATGTTAATGTGTGTATGTTAATGCGTGTATGTTACTGCGTGTATGTTACTGTGTGTATGTTACTGCGTGTATGTTACTGCGTGTATGTTACTGTGTGTATGTTAATGTGTGTATGTTAATGTGTGTATGTTAATGTGTGTATGTTACTGTGTGTATGTTACTGCGTGTATGTTACTGTGTGTATGTTACTGTGTGTATGTTAATGTGTGTATGTTAATGTGTGTATGTTACTGTGTGTATGTTACTGTGTGTATGTTACTGTGTGTATGTTACTGCGTGTATGTTACTGTGTGTATGTTAATGTGTGTATGTTACTGTGTGTATGTTACTGTGTGTATGTTAATGTGTGTATGTTAATGTGTGTATGTTAATGTGTGTATGTCAATGTGTGTATGTTACTGCGTGTATGTTACTGCGTGTATGTTACTGCGTGTATGTTAATGTGTGTATGTTAATGTGTGTATGTTACTGCGTGTATGTCAATGTGTGTATGTTAATGTGTGTATGTTACTGTGTGTATGTTAATGCGTGTATGTTAATGTGTGTATGTTAATGTGTGTATGTTAATGTGTGTATGTTACTGTGTGTATGTTAATGTGTGTATGTTAATGTGTGTATGTTACTGTGTGTATGTTACTGCGTGTATGTTACTGCGTGTATGTTACTGTGTGTATGTTACTGTGTGTATGTTACTGTGTGTATGTTAATGTGTGTATGTTAATGTGTGTATGTTACTGCGTGTATGTTACTGTGTGTATGTTACTGTGTGTATGTTAATGTGTGTATGTTACTGTGTGTATGTTAATGTGTGTATGTTAATGTGTGTATGTTACTGCGTGTATGTTACTGCGTGTATGTTAATGTGTGTATGTTAATGTGTGTATGTTACTGTGTGTATGTTACTGTGTGTGTGTTAATGTGTGTATGTTACTGTGTGTATGTTACTGTGTGTATGTTACTGTGTGTATGTTACTGCGTGTATGTTACTGTGTGTATGTTACTGTGTGTATGTTACTGTGTGTATGTTACTGTGTGTGTGTTAATGTGTGTATGTTACTGTGTGTATGTTACTGTGTGTATGTTACTGTGTGTATGTTAATGTGTGTATGTTAATGCTGTGTATGTTAATGTGTGTATGTTAATGTGTGTATGTTAATGTGTGTATGTTACTGTGTGTATGTTAATGTGTGTATGTTAATGTGTGTATGTTAATGCGTGTATGTTAATGTGTGTATGTTAATGTGTGTATGTTACTGTGTGTATGTTACTGTGTGTATGTTACTGTGTGTATGTTACTGTGTGTATGTTACTGTGTGTGTGTTAATGTGTGTATGTTACTGTGTGTATGTTAATGTGTGTATGTTAATGTGTGTATGTTACTGTGTGTATGTTAATGCTGTGTATGTTAATGTGTGTATGTTAATGTGTGTATGTTAATGTGTGTATGTTAATGTGTGTATGTTACTGCGTGTATGTTACTGTGTGTATGTTAATGTGTGTATGTTAATGTGTGTATGTTACTGTGTGTATGTTACTGTGTGTATGTTAATGTGTGTATGTTAATGTGTGTATGTTACTGTGTGTATGTTAATGCGTGTATGTTACTGCGTGTATGTTACTGTGTGTATGTTAATGTGTGTATGTTAATGTGTGTATGTTACTGTGTGTATGTTAATGCGTGTATGTTACTGCGTGTATGTTACTGTGTGTATGTTAATGTGTGTATGTTACTGCGTGTATGTTACTGTGTGTATGTTACTGTGTGTATGTTACTGTGTGTATGTTACTGCGTGTATGTTAATGTGTGTATGTTAATGTGTGTATGTTACTGTGTGTATGTTAATGTGTGTATGTTACTGTGTGTATGTTACTGTGTGTATGTTAATGCGTGTATGTTACTGCGTGTATGTTAATGTGTGTATGTTACTGTGTGTATGTTAATGCGTGTATGTTACTGTGTGTATGTTACTGTGTGTATGTTACTGTGTGTATGTTACTGCGTGTATGTTAATGTGTGTATGTTAATGTGTGTATGTTACTGTGTGTATGTTAATGTGTGTATGTTACTGTGTGTATGTTACTGTGTGTATGTTAATGTGTGTATGTTAATGTGTGTATGTTACTGTGTGTATGTTACTGTGTGTATGTTAATGTGTGTATGTTAATGTGTGTATGTTACTGTGTGTGTGTTACTGTGTGTATGTTACTGTGTGTATGTTACTGTGTGTATGTTACTGTGTGTATGTTAATGTGTGTATGTTAATGTGTGTATGTTAATGTGTGTATGTTACTGTGTGTATGTTAATGTGTGTATGTTAATGTGTGTATGTTACTGTGTGTATGTTACTGTGTGTATGTTACTGTGTGTATGTTACTGCGTGTATGTTAATGCGTGTATGTTACTGTGTGTATGTTACTGTGTGTATGTTAATGTGTGTATGTTACTGTGTGTATGTTACTGTGTGTATGTTACTGTGTGTATGTTACTGTGTGTATGTTACTGCGTGTATGTTAATGTGTGTATGTTACTGTGTGTATGTTACTGTGTGTATGTTAATGTGTGTATGTTACTGTGTGTATGTTACTGCGTGTATGTTAATGTGTGTATGTTACTGTGTGTATGTTACTGTGTGTATGTTACTGCGTGTATGTTACTGTGTGTATGTTACTGTGTGTATGTTACTGTGTGTATGTTACTGCGTGTATGTTACTGTGTGTATGTTACTGTGTGTATGTTAATGTGTGTATGTTACTGTGTGTATGTTACTGTGTGTATGTTACTGTGTGTATGTTACTGCGTGTATGTTACTGCGTGTATGTTACTGCGTGTATGTTACTGTGTGTATGTTACTGCGTGTATGTTAATGCGTGTATGTTACTGTGTGTATGTTACTGTGTGTATGTTAATGTGTGTATGTTACTGTGTGTATGTTAATGCGTGTATGTTAATGTGTGTATGTTACTGTGTGTATGTTACTGTGTGTATGTTACTGTGTGTATGTTAATGTGTGTATGTTACTGTGTGTATGTTACTGTGTGTATGTTAATGTGTGTATGTTACTGTGTGTATGTTACTGTGTGTATGTTACTGTGTGTATGTTAATGCGTGTATGTTAATGTGTGTATGTTAATGTGTGTATGTTACTGTGTGTGTGTCAATGTGTGTATGTTACTGTGTGTATGTTACTGTGTGTATGTTACTGTGTGTATGTTAATGTGTGTATGTCAATGTGTGTATGTTACTGTGTGTATGTTACTGTGTGTATGTTACTGTGTGTATGTTAATGTGTGTATGTTACTGTGTGTATGTTACTGTGTGTATGTTACTGTGTGTATGTTAATGTGTGTGTGTTAATGTGTGTATGTTACTGTGTGTATGTTAATGTGTGTATGTTAACGTGTGTATGTTAACGTGTGTATGTTAACGTGTGTATGTTAACGTGTGTATGTTAACGTGCGGATGTTAATGTGTGTATGTTAATGTGTGTATGTTAATGTGTGTGTGTTAATGTGTGTGTGTTAATGTGTGTATGTTACTGTGTGTATGTTACTGTGTGTATGTTAATGCGTGTATGTTAATGCGTGTGTGTTAATGCGTGTGTGTTAATGTGTGTGTGTTAATGTGTGTATGTTACTGTGTGTATGTTAATGTGTGTATGTTACTGCGTGTATGTTACTGTGTGTATGTTAATGTGTGTATGTTACTGTGTGTATGTTACTGCGTGTATGTTACTGTGTGTATGTTAATGTGTGTATGTTACTGCGTGTATGTTAATGTGTGTGTGTTACTGTGTGTATGTTACTGTGTGTATGTTAATGCGTGTATGTTAATGTGTGTATGTTAATGTGTGTATGTTACTGTGTGTATGTTACTGTGTGTATGTTACTGTGTGTATGTTACTGTGTGTATGTTACTGTGTGTATGTTACTGTGTGTATGTTACTGTGTGTATGTTACTGTGTGTATGTTACTGTGTGTATGTTACTGTGTGTATGTTACTGTGTGTATGTTACTGTGTGTATGTTAATGTGTGTATGTTAATGTGTGTATGTTAATGCGTGTATGTTAATGCGTGTATGTTAATGCGTGTATGTTACTGCGTGTATGTTAATGTGTGTATGTTAATGTGTGTATGTTACTGTGTGTATGTTAATGCGTGTATGTTACTGCGTGTATGTTACTGCGTGTATGTTACTGTGTATGTTAATGTGTGTATGTTACTGTGTGTATGTTACTGTGTGTATGTTAATGTGTGTATGTTACTGTGTGTATGTTAATGTGTGTATGTTAATGTGTGTATGTTACTGTGTGTATGTTAATGTGTGTATGTTACTGTGTGTATGTTAATGTGTGTATGTTAATGTGTGTATGTTACTGTGTGTATGTTAATGTGTGTATGTTAATGTGTGTATGTTAATGCGTGTATGTTAATGCGTGTATGTTACTGTGTGTATGTTACTGTGTGTATGTTACTGTGTGTATGTTAATGTGTGTATGTTAATGTGTGTATGTTAATGTGTGTATGTTACTGTGTGTATGTTACTGTGTGTATGTTAATGTGTGTATGTTAATGTGTGTATGTTAATGCGTGTATGTTAATGCGTGTATGTTACTGTGTGTATGTTACTGGTGTATGTTAATGTGTGTATGTTACTGTGTGTATGTTAATGTGTGTATGTTAATGTGTGTATGTTACTGTGTGTATGTTAATGTGTGTATGTTACTGTGTGTATGTTACTGTGTGTGTATGTGAATGGGTTGTTACTGCTGTGTATGTCAATGTGTGTATGTTAATGTGTGTATGTTACTGTGTGTATGTTAATGTGTGTATGTTAATGTGTGTATGTTACTGTGTGTATGTTACTGTGTGTATGTTCAATGTGTGTATGTTAATGTGTGTATGTTAATGTGTGTATGTACGTGTGTATGTCACTGTGTGTATGTTACTGTGTGTATGTTACTGTGTGTATGTTAATGTGTGTATGTTAATGTGTGTATGTCACTGGTGTATGTTACTGCGTGTATGTATGTGTGTCACTGTGTGTATGTTACTGTGTGTATGTTACTGTGTGTATGTCTAATGTGTGTATGTTAATGTGTGTATGTTACTGTGTGTATGTTACTGTGTGTATGTTACTGTGTGTATGTTAATGTGTGTATGTTACTGTGTGTATGTTACTGTGTGTATGTTACTGTGTGTATGTTAATGTCGTGTATGTTACTGGTTATGTTATGTGTATGTTAATGTGTGTATGTTACTGTGTGTATGTTACTGTGTGTATGTTAATGTGTGTATGTTAATGTGTGTATGTTAATGTGTGTATGTTACTGTGTGTATGTTAATGTGTGTATGTTAATGTGTTGTATGTTACTGTGTGTATGTTACTGTGTGTATGTTACTGTGTGTATGTTACTGTGTGTATGTTAATGTGTGTATGTTAATGTGTGTATGTTACTGTGTGTATGTACTGTGTGTATGTTACTGTGTGTATGTTACTGTGTGTATGTTATCGTGTATGTTACTGGTGTATGTTACTGTGTGTATGTTAATGTGTGTATGTTAATGTGTGTATGTTACTGTGTGTATGTTACTGTGTGTATGTTACTGTGTGTATGTTAATGTGTGTATGTTAATGTGTGTATGTTACTGCGTGTATGTTACTGCGTGTATGTTACTGTTGTATGTTACTGTGTTATGTTACTGTGTGTATGTTACTGTGTGTATGTTAATGTGTGTATGTTAATGTGTGTATGTTACTGTGTGTATGTTAATGTGTGTATGTTACTGTGTATGTTACTGTGTGTATTTACTGTGTGTATGTTAACTGTGTGTATGTTACTGTGTGTATGTTAATGTGTGTATGTTACTGTTGTATGTTAATGTGTGTATGTTACTGTGTGTATGTTACTGTGTGTACTGTATGTTACTGTGTGTATGTTAATGTGTGTATGTTAATGTGTGTATGTTAATGTGTGTATGTTACTGTGTGTATGTTACTGTGTGTATGTTACTGTGTGTATGTTAATGTGTGTATGTTACTGTGTGTATGTTAATGTGTGTATGTTACTGTCGTGTATGTTACTGCTGTGTATGTTACTGTGTGTATGTTACTGTGTGTATGTTACTGTGTGTATG